>NC_056746.1:900664042-900811542 GCF_019279795.1 Protopterus annectens
ACACTGCAGTGACACCAAGGCCCAGGTCAGCCACCACGGGTAGGGTTAGCACTCAATTAAAAATGCTCTCACTATGCATAATGCTATATGCAAGCAAGGGCACAAACACCTTCATGGATGCCTGGATGATGGCTCTCTTTTGTCAGATCTTGCCACATACTGGAGTCTCCGCAAAAGAGTGGAGAAAAGAATGGGCTCAAAACTGCTTGGCAGGCATGGAGGGACAAAAGACTGTAAAAAGAAGAAAAATGATGCTGTGCATAAAATCAGGTGCTGGCTGTTTTATTACAGTGTCAAAAGTGGTACTAGAAGTGCGACAAAAGGTTGCCTGAAGTCCGAGACCTGCAGACTGCTTTGTGTTACTAACCCTTCTAATGAACTGTGAGCAGGATGAAGAACAAGACTTTACATTACTGACAGAACCAAAGATGACCAAATATCCTGTCAGGAAAATGAAAAGGTAGTGCTAATGTACGCTCCAATTCTTCCACAGAAAAGGTGAGAAGCTACTTTAAATAAGCAAGAAAGATCTGTATATTAAATGAACTCCGTTAACATACACTTCTGCATTACCTAATGCGCAAAAACTGCTTTCATGGCAAAGCAAACAAGTAAAATTTAAATTAAATTATAATTTATGAAGTCTAAGACAGTTCTACTGAAAGACATAGAGACAGATAACACTCACTGCCTGGTTCTCCATGCGGTTAAATATGACATTCAGCATTTGTGTGAGGGTAGCTTTCGCTGTTGTTTGGTTGATGAGATTCTTACTGGCTAAGTAGATATTGTAACAGGTCCTGACAGTCTGCAAAATGGTGCCTTCATGTATCTCTATGTGGGGAGCTGTCACTGCAGTCAACAAAGCCTATAAAAAAGGACGAGAGGCACAAAAATAAATCGAACAATCACTACAATGCACTTATACAACCATGCTCAAATGAACCAGGCTTTTAGTAAAATTATGCTACTGGTAATGCTATAATTGCCAGCACAAGAGAAATACTGGCTGCTCTGATAACATGCCAATATTACTTGCGTACTGTACAAAGGATCACAGTGGTACAGCATGTGGTCTGCAAAATCAATGCTTGGATGTCTGGCTCAATTCTCAGATGAGACACTGTGTGCGTGCAGCCTCCGTGCTCTCCCCATATTCATACAGTTTCAATGGAACCTTTAGTTGTATTCCACATTCCATATACACCCAGGCAAGGATATTGTCTACACTAAAATGTCTCTAAGTATGTGGGTGTGTGAGTAAATCTGCCTTGTTACAAACTGGCTGGTAAACTGGTGGTGGAAAGCTTCTGCCTAACACCCACCATTTGTCAGGAAAGCATTTACACGGACATACTGCCACCATAACTATTAACTGGATAAAACAGTTAATAAAAACAGATGCATTAATGGGTGCAGTCAGCTACACATACCTAAAGGAGCATCACGTACCCTTATGACAAAAAAAAACTGCAGCTCAATGACATCACACAAATGTCACAAAATTTAGGTGCCACAACACAGCACTTTGGTTTTGCTCTGCAGAGCAAACAATTCACGTTCAGGAAAATAATAACTAAAACATTCATAATGCGGAGCTATGTGTGTACAAGTGCAACAAGGTATGAAGTGAGTAGAATAAAATATATCTGTATCAACATGCTAAGTTTCCTTACAAAAAAAATAAGTCTCCACTTCTAAGCCATTCAAACAGCAGTATTCAAACTTCAAACCAACACAGCTGTCTTCTGGTATAAGTGTTTTCATGAAAATTCCAGGTTATCCTCCTAATCACCCAAAGATATTTCTGTATTAACTTGTAGAACCCTCATACTTAAAGAAAAAATCAGGTTTCATGGCCTGTATTCAAAGTTAAAAAACAAGAAAAAATGTTTCCCTTCTGCTTGACAGAATGTTTATACTCTCCTTGAACTTGACCTAAGACACTCATGTTAATAATCGATAGGTGTGGCACCCCATTTCAACTCCCCACTAGACAATCTCCCTGGAGTGGGTAGCACTTCAACCCCAGCACTGGCAGGACTCACCCCTCCAGCTCACTCGATAAGTTAGAAAATACAGTAAAATGAGTGGCGGTATGTCACCGGTGGCCCAAACCTCCATTTATTCCACACCTCTCATGTCTCTTCACAGTGCCACACTAAAGTCATACTCAACAGGGTCTTCTTTACTCAGTAATTCTGCCAAGCACATTTCCAGTAAGTGGTGATAGTTCAATAGATTTTTATAAGACAATCTGTTAAAGTTAAACGACAATCTGTTAAACATCTCAATGGTCCTGACTCATTACTTTGAACAGTCAGCCTAGAGGTCAAATATATTTAAGTATAACAGATGAACACAATAAATATTCTAGATAATGACACTTCGCAATACTGAAATGTGAAAAGCCAGAGAACATCCCCTACAGAAACACTACCCCTTTTAAAAGATCTTTGGCTTGATGAACTTCACTAAGTTGACAGAGTTGACACACATCAACACAAACAATTGACACAGGAAGAACCAAAAGTGGCCAGCATATGATTACAACAGGCGAACAAGCACTGTTAATGAAAAATAAAAGACAACACACAAAAAAGAATAGCAAAACATTTCTACAAAAACCTTAAATTTAAAACTTTGTAAAACTTTGCAGTGTATCAAGACTTTCTTCTTACCTTAATGATCTGTAATTGGACTCCTTCATCTGTCATGGGTCCCTGAAAGCAGTTGCAGACTGTTTCAATAATCCTGTCAATGAGGCGTTTGCCAGGGACTGCACTGTCTGGTGCATTACCGGTGATGTGTCCATATGCTATAAGTTTCTGAATAAAGTACAATGGAGTTATTACTTATTTATTTCAGAGCACAGAAAAGAACTTGCATCCCTCAAGTCTGAATAAAAATACACAGTAATTATTTCAGAGGAAAGTGAACATCTCACATCATTCAAAGAGCCTGAACTTTGAGACAGTTAAGGAAATAATCAGAAGTAAAAACAGACAGCATATTTATACATCATTCAGTCCAAGAAACTCTGAAAACTACAGAAGTAACAACTGTAAAAATGTAATCAGGAAAGGACAGATAATCCAAATTAGAAAAAAAAAAATGCTTGCCAAAACATGCGCTCGACAGCTGCAAATAAAATAAGATAATCAAGCACTAAAAAAGCACAGCATTTAACAAAAGACAGAGAGATGGCAGATTTAGTACAAACAAAGCAGGATCTTGCACAGGCACATAACTTTTAATTAAAACTAAAAAAGTCATGAATTAATGCCTGGTTTACAAATTAAGGGAATAAAATTCTACAACATCAGTGATCCAGATTAAATACTTTCTAATCTAAAAAACTTTACTTGTAAGTACAGACCAGAAACACTACCGACATAACAGGGCAGTCTGTGCTACATGTAAGAGGCTAACAAGCCTTCAGTGAGGCTTCACAGTTCATACAATCCTACTAATTATGTCAAGAAAAATACTAATGTTCACCAGAGCACTTAGTATGGTTGACCCAATAATCTGCAATTAAGCTACCAAACTGTTAGCCATTTACAGCCAGAGAAGAACACTGCTGTAAAGGACTCAGTACAAACCACAGTCTTGGTCCCAACTGACTAGCAGGTAATCTCACTGCAAGTTAAGTAGAAGTGTCAAAAGTCCAAAGCACAACAATATTCCCGAAACAATTTGAGACAGTTCGGAAATAAGCACAAAAACCTAGTGACTAAATACAAAGTACCAGTCTACACAAAAGTCCAAGACATGAGGTGATAATATGTCATCACTGCTAATCACAAAAAATATATTTTTTGGGGGGGAGGGGTGTAGTGTACTCCTTGAGGGAGTGCTTGGTGCTTCAGCAACAAGAATCAAGAAGCAGCAGCTTCTCTTATTAGGATTTAGTTACAAAGGGCTAAGCTACCAACGGTCTTCTGGCTACAAGGGATGCAGCAGAGACTGATGTCAACAACACATTGACAGCTTTCTTGTAACTCTTCATTTCTAGCAACAGCCTACACACACACTGAAAAGAAACAGCATCCCAAAGAATGCCAACAAAAATTCCAGCAAGTGCAACAGTTTCAGAAATAGCTGATGCGGCAAGCGCTTCTGCTAAAGATGATAAAATAACCAAAAAGAGCTGAGGTGAATTTGTTGTATGAACTTACATAAGTAAAAGCATTAATAAATAGATACAATACAGAATGACTCTCACTCTCACTCTCACCTTCCCACACTGACCATTAAGCCCCACCTTTCAGTACACCACTCATTTCTTTACTTCTCCCGCAACCTCATGTCTTAGGATAAAGAAAGACGTAGGACAAAACCACAGACTGCAGCGCACCTTCAGTGGAGATTAGGAAATTTTAGAAATAGCCCAAATGCCCCCACCCACCTGCCATGGCAAAAAATACTGTACTATATCTGTAAAGCTGGAACTTTGTGAGTGTGTGCTTCTGCTCACTCAGATCTGTAGTGAACGTGTGCATTCCTTAAGCCTCACATTTCCCTCACACTCACATACTTACTACACCAGTTGTGATCCTGGGCCTGTTCTCCACGTAGAGTTCTTCTTATGGAACTCCACCCAGCCCTCATCACAAGATGAGCAAGCCTGCATCTCTGGCTACTATTGTCCCTCCCTGTGCTAGTCTCCCACAAAGATTTACCACAATTACAGCAGAGTAAGACTTAACCTGCAATACAAGTGCTTCACAGTTGCACCAATAAGCAAGCATGCTGTACTTATTCATTAAAGCCCAAAAGGGTTTTGTCAAGTAAAAGAACAGTGACACCACTAGGAGACCAAAGAGCCCTAAAGAAATGCAGCAGAGAACTTGCACAGAAATCTGTATTCATTCAAATGAAGTTCAGCTACTGTATTAACTGAGCTTAACACTCATAGGTTCATAGGTGTGTACTAGGCTAATGGTCCTGGAGCCTTTACAAGCCTAGCCCTTAGGATTACCCTGGCATCATGCCACCCATTAATTCTTAGTGCCTCTGTCGAGGAGAGTCACTGAAGTGATCCCTGGGGTGAATCTTCTATTTTCCATCCACTCATTAAGATTTCTCTTGAAGAAGGCCAGTGAGGTGCTCTGCTTGACATGTATGGGAAGTCTATTCCATAGCATGGGCAGTCTCAGGGTTATGAACCAGTTCCTCCAGCATGTTCTGTTGATTGTGGTAATGAGGTTGAGGTCTTTGGAGCATGTGGTGTGGAGGGATTGGGATTTCTTTAGATGTAGCATTTCTGAGCTGGGTCAGACATGGCTTTTTAAGTCAAGCAGAGATCGCCTCTAAGTAGGTGATATGAGACAGAGAATAGCTGGAGTTTTTTGAGTCTGCCCATATAGGACAAGTGTTTAAGGCCTAGGATCCTCTTTGGGAGGTACTTCTGTGGGCTCTCCAGTTGTTGCAGGTGCCTAGTGAGGTACATGCCAAATGGGCACTGTACTCTATGATTGGCCTAATGTGGGAAGAGTAGAGGGAGACAATGACCTCTTTCTTCCTGGATGCAAAACCCTTAGTAATGAGGTGCCACACAGAAGGACTTTCTGACCACAGTGGCAATGTGGTAGTCAAAAGAGAGGTAGCTGTCAACCTGTGTTCCTACATCTCTTATAATGCCTTCTGTGTTCAGTGGACTACCATCTATGTGGTAATTCAAGGGAAGCAGGTTTTTCCCAAGGGGGAAAACGACACATTTTTGGCATTGAGCTTAAGGGCAAGGTTCTGACACCAGTCGTTGGTCTCATTAAGGCCTTTCTGTTGGATGTCAACATCACTTGGGGAGTTAATAATAGCTCCAAACTTGCAATTGTCTGCGAACTTGGTCAGCTAGATTCCCTTCGTGTTGGCCTGGACTTCAGAGAAGCAGATACCAAACAGGAGAGGACCCAGGACCGAACCCTGTGGGACTCCACTCGTGACTGGTCGACAGTTTGACTTGGAGTCAGCTACTTTCACACTGCGAGTTCTATCTGTGAGCCAGTTTGCAACCCACCTAGTGATATAGGGGTTGATGCCTAGCTTAGTGAGTTTTTCTATGATTTCCGAGTGGGGAATGGCATCAAAGGCCTTGGCCAGATCAAGGTAGGCTCTATGAACCACCTTGCCTTCATCCATAGCTCTGGTGATTGACTCAAAGAGGCATGATCTACCCTTCACAAAACCAAACTGTGTAGGATCCAGAGTTTGGAGATTCACTATATCCTTGTTTATTAGGTCCATGATGATGCATTCCACAGCTTGGCATGTCAAGCTAATGGGGCAATAATTCCCGGGGTCTGTAGTCACTCCTCCCTTGTGGAGAGGGATGACTGTAGCAGGGCGCTATTCAGTAGGGACATAGCCTGAGGTGAGGCTGTAATTGGACAGGGTACACAAGTAAGGTGCCAGTTCACTCTGTAGTTCATGTAGAAGACAGCTGGGGATATTGTCAGGTCCCATAGAGGCTGTATTCTTGGCCTTGGACAGTGCTGTTTTAACCAGGTGTATATTAGAAGACCAAATGTTTAGGTGGCTGATCAACTAAACATCGATCTTCTAATATCGAAAGCAAAAAATGGCAAACGGCCGATTTAATGCAGGGAAAGATTTCCCTTGGCCATTCACCAAAGTTTGCTACTTCCCTACTGTTGAGCGATCTCGAAATTGGTATATTTAGTTGGGGATGTGTGGGGGGCACAGCCCCCCACTTAATTTAGATGTAAAGTAATGTTTTTTGTCTTGTGGCCGAGGGACGTGTTTCCCTGGGATGTTCAACATTGTGCGGTTCGATATTAGAAGATCGATGTTTAGGTTTTCTATTCCCTAAACATTCGGTCTTCTAATATAGACCCGTTTTAACCTGTGCAGCAGTAATACTGGGTGCCTGGCAATCTACTGGTATTGTGACTGGTCCTTTGGGGGGGTAAAGTTGGCAATGAATCTATCGGCCAGTACATTGGCAACATCTGTTGGCTTGGTATAGTAGATACCATTGTGCAGTAGCTCAGAGCAAATCTGGGTATTGCCGTGGAGATTCTTTACATAACTATAGAAGGCCTTGTAGTAGTCTTTACTATCTGCTGCAATTCTGTTTTCAAAGCTAGATTCAGAGGATTTGATGAGGGATCTCAACCTTTTGTTAAGGCTGATAAGGGAGTTTTTCCTCCTCCTGTTGTAGAGTTTGTTTATGGCAGGGGACCACCAGATTGGATTCCTTTTTTGTTTTTTTTGAGGAGAGCATCTTGGTTCTATTGGGTATGGCAACATCCACGCATTTGTGTATGTGTTCATACAGTGCATTGGTGTATGATTTGGCAGTCATGCAACTATTCTCCATTTGCTTGGGTGCCGTGAGGTTATCCACCTCTATTTTTACGAGCCCAAAGTTAGCTTTGGAGAAGTTTTTCAAGGTGGTTACCTTTGTGGGGGGGGGATGTGGATTTCCAAGGTGATTAGTTTGTGTTCGGATCTAACCAGGGAGGAGTTGACTATTGGTGTACAGCAACGGTCGCCCAGGTTAGTAATGACTAGGTCAAGGGATGCTGCTACCTCTACTGGGGGTAAGTTACGAGCTGGTCCAGGACATTGGAATTAATGAATTCCAGAAAGTGTTGGGCAAGTGTATTGGTACATGAGTAGTTTTCCCAGTTAATGTAGGGGTAGTTGAAGTCGCCCAGTATGAGTGTTAGGTTGGACCTTAATATTCTCCAGGGTGCTTAGGAATGTGGAGTGTGAGTCTTGGGACATGGTCGGGGACCTATAAGCAGGTTACGACCTGAATCGCTGTCTTACCCAATGTTAGCTGCACCTGAAGTATCTCAGATGCATTATGCTGGGCTACTAGTCTGATGGTATGTGCATCCTTTATGAATATGGAACCACCGCCAACTTTGGAGCTTCAGTCCAAGTTCTGGGGCCGAAATTTGTGGAATGAGTAATAGCCTGGTAGTGCAGGGGTGCTTTCTGCTGCCTTGAACCAGGTCTCTGTTACAGCACAAATGTCGATGTTCTCCACTTTAAGGAGTGCTTTGCGTGAGTGGATTTTGAGATTTAGACTTCTAGCGTTGAGCAGCATGACCCTAAGATTGCATTTGTTTGTAGCTGTTATGGTGGTAATTTGGTCTTTGGAACACCGCCTAAAAAGGCACTATAAGGGTGGAAAGAGCCTTGGCCAGTATCCAGATGCCCAGGGGTGACAGATGCAGGCCATCTCTGGCAAAGCATCGAGGTCTGTCAATCATGTCATCCTAGGCAGATACTGGATCCCCTTAGATGACACCAGAGACTTAGCCAATTGTTGAAATCAATCATTTTCTGCTTGTACTGTGGTACCATGAGTAACTGTCAGCCCACTCTAGTATACAGCTCTCTCCTTCTGGTGCATCACAATGTGGAACGTAAACACTCCGATAGATTGTTACATGTACACTCCCTGCATACATCTATGTCACCATTCCCTACCAAAGCTTTGTATTCTCCTGACGCTCAGTACTCCTCTTTTCTATATGACTTTGTGCAATGCTCAAAGCACAGGCTGTGATGCTGTGTATAATGTCACATGTATGCTCCCTACACAAGGTATACGGTACAAAGGTGATGTATGGATGCAAACACTCAGAAGTGAAAAGCCCCATACGGAACAGAATACCCTCAGGGACAAAGGAGAAAGTGCACATCCAGAAGTAAAAAAGGGCAGAAGGAAAGGAATAAGGACCCCTTGGCCAAGAGGGTAACAAAAATACAGGACAAGAGCTAGAACAGAGAGGGAAAGGAAGAGGGACCAAATACTGCATCAGTGAAGAGAAGGTTGTTTACTGTTATGGTAATATTTTACACAACTGTACTATGTCCTTCCATATCCCTGTTGCAATACTCTTTACATGAGAGAAATTGGAAGCTTTAAGAGAAAGCCTGGAAGGAGGAAGGCATAGAGGAGCCCTCTACAAACCCATGCAGGACAGCCCTGGCAAAGCCTGCCCTGGCCCTGGAAATAAAATCCAGCTTGTAATGTTTGATGAAAGTAAGAAGAAAGGTCCAAGTAGCAGCCTCAAGGATGGAATTGGTATCCAAATCCTTGAAAAAGGTACCAGAGAAGACAATTGCCCTAGTAGAATGTGCATTTACAGATGAAGAAAGACATGCTCTCCTCCCTGCCCCCAATTCCATCCTTCCCCCAGTACCTCTAAATTTATAGTACTATAGACATTCCCCCACTTTCTAGATCCTATCTGCTTTCATCTGGGATAATTCCTCCCACCCCATTCTTCTCCTACATTTTAATAGCACTTATTAGCTTTCATCTGGCATTCTCCCATCCCCTTTCCAATACCTTTACCTCACCACTCTATCTACTGGTGTTGCATCACCATGTAAAACAGTTCCTTAACTCACTAGCTGAATCACAGATAATGATATGCTCCTCTTTACTACCCCTCTTGTTCACACCATACCTCCTTACCTTGTATGAAAACCAGTTTCTCATGGGATTTCAGGTCCCAAAAGGCCAAACTATCACCCTGGCTGTAAATCCTCCCACCTTCAACCATACTTACAGTACCAGGTCCTATCCAACATCTTGTTCAGTCTATCAATATCTCAACCCCAAGCACATTAGCTCTAGATCCAAACACTACCACAAACTAATAAACAAATTCCTTAAGTTCATCACCAAGTATAGACTTAACCTAATACTTGGTGGTGATATTCACCCCACCCCTGGCCCACCCACTTCAGATACACATACTCCCTCTACTTGTAATCTAAGCTACAAACCTACAATTAATAGACCAACTAACTATCTCCTAGTCTGTCATCTCAATATTAGAAGCATTAATAACAAGGTACATGGATTGCATGCACTTCTGGATGTCCACTCCCCTGACATTCTCTGTTTATCTGAAACCTGGTTAAAACCTAACACTACAGACAATGAAGTGTTACCACCTGGGTACAACATACACAGGCTGGATTGTGCTTCGAGGAAGGGGGGGTGGGGTAGCTGTACTCTATAAATCTGAGTTGAATGTCACCATAGATGTTATACAACCACCTCAGATTAATAACTCTGAGATTCTTGCCACCAAATTGCAACTTAATAAAAATAAATGCACTAATATCATCTGTATGTACATACCCCCAGATAACAATATATCTACACTTGAAGATATCCTGCACTGGCTATCATGTCACTATCCCCAAGAAACCCTACTACTTGGAGACTTTGTTAAGTCACCTGGGGCACCTGTTCCTCAGAATACCCAACCACCCATATTAACCTGCAATCAACAAATCATATCCACCCCTACCAGGATAGGTAAACCCAACCAAAAAGAAAGCATACTTGACTGGGTACTCATAAATAGTCACCCCCAACTGTACACCTCTGGTACCCTCCCTAAGCGATCACCTTCTCACCTATGTAATTAAGCACAAAGCCATTAATTCCCAACAACCCTTACTCAGAAAGGTTAGAAACAATATAAACTTTGACCCTGTCAAATTCCAACAAGAACTAAACTCATGTAATTGGTCTATTCTAAAACACCTCCCCTTAGAGGAAGCAGTAGCATACTTTAACAACAAATTCCTTGAGATCCTTGATTTGCATGCACCTGTTCGCTCAAAGAGAACAAAGGCAAAAACTGCACCATGGCTTTCTAAAGAGAGTCTAAACTAAAAATTACCCTTAGAAACAAAGCTTTATGGCGTTCTTCTAAAGACCCCCAAGATCACATTAAATACAGGCAATCCAGGAACGAAACTAAAAAATCCATTTTACAAGACAAAAAACAATACTACTGTAATTTACAGACAGTAAATCAAAATAACCCTCAGAAGTTTTGGGCAGGTTTAAATAATCTACTACATCCTGGACAAACTTCAACCCCAATCCCTGCTGCTACTATTGATAAAACCCCTGAAGATGTTTGACTGTTTTAACTGATTCTTTACTGAGACAATTCAAGCCCTAGCTAGCCAACTACCTCCTAGCTCCCCTGGTCCTGAAAGTAGCACCCCTAGAAACCTACCCGCATTCAGCTTCCAACCAGTCGCCACTTCACTTATCCATACCTTGATCAAAACATTAAAACCCACTACACTTTCTGCTGATCAACTCCCTGCCGAGCACCTACAAAAATCAGCTGATGCTATTGCTTATCCCGTCTCAATACTAATCAATTGAACCATAGTAGAAGCTAAAATTCCCACCATCTGGAAAATATTATATGTAATCCTACTTCACAAAGGAGGCAGCTCCACTGAATTCTACAGTTATAGGCCAATAGCTATACTCTCTCCACTTGCAAAGATTATGGAAAAATGTATTCACAGACAACTCATGCACCAACTAATCCAGAATCACCTTATGGCAGACACTCAGCATGGTTTTTGTCCTCATCACAGCACTACTTCAGCCCTCCTAGCCTTTACCAACACCATAAACCATAATCCCAACAATAATTATATATCCTTAGCCCTCTTCTTGGATCTTTCCATGGCATTCGCTATGGTTGATCACTAACTTTTAATCCACACCCTGCAAACATTCTGTCTACATACTAGAGCCCTTCAATGGTTTCAATCCTACCTGAATGGTCGACAGCAGGCTATCCTCTGGCAGAACAAACTCTCTAACCTTCTACCTAACACCTTTGGAGTACCACAAGGCTCTACATTTGCTGTTCTCCATCTTCATTAATGACCTTTATACTGTCATCCCAAAAGTCAGCTGTATCCAATATGCTGATGATTCTACTCCGATTTGCTCGGCCACATCTCCAATAGAGTTATGGTCAGCTACACAGCCCACCTTTAATACAATAGAAAACTGGCTTTCTGAACATTGTCTGATCCTAAATCCCAAAAAAACTAAAATGCTTTTATTTTCACCAACACATAGGTCTACTGCTTTCACCTTTACCATAAATTCAAATGATGGCACAATAATCTCCCCTGACCCCTCTACAAAACTATTAGGTGTCATCATAGATAATAATCTAAAATTCGACCTACATGTTAACCAAACTATCAAAACCATCAATAAAAAACTAGGGTCACTTTACAGAATAAAAGCCTTCCTAACCCCTCCAGCTAAAATTGCCATAGCTCGCTCTCACCTTCTTTCAACTCTTCTGTATGCATCCCCTCTACTCTCAAATTTAAACAAGACTGTCCTTAAACTCTCAATTTGCTACAACCACATTGCCAGGTTTGCCACTGGGCTGCCATTTAGGACACATCATTGCATCAATCTAAATCAGCTTTGGTGGCTTGAACTACCCAGCCTAATCCAGTATAATCAACTGATTATGGCCTATAAAATCCTCTATAATCCGAACAACACTCCTGCACTTAAAAATATTATCACCCCCTATAACAATCCTAGGCCGCTTCGATCCTCTAACAAACTACTAATTCAGACTAGCAAAATTAATAACACAGCCGGTGACTCTCTCTTTGCAAACTCTTTAAGTAGATCCTGGAACTCTCTTCCAGTTGATATTACCTTACTTTCCACCTTAAGTCAATTTAAAACTAGACTCAAACAACATTTGTCACTTAACTGGCTATGTCACTGTATCAAGCCTGGCTAACAGTCTCTAGAATGCGTAAAAATCTGTTAACCAGCTTACTGTGTAATTTAATTTAATCCTGACTTACACTCAGGATCAACTCGAACCTGTTGAACTTGTTTAACTTGCTTACTTATGTAATCTCTGTAAATAGTCTGTTTGTATTATGTAATGCTGTATCTGCTTACCGTTGGAGCTTTTCTCCCTGGGCCTCCGCTGAAAATAGACATGCATCCAGTCGGACTATCCCGGTCAACAAATCTAAAATAAAATAAAATAAATAAAATAAAAAATCTGCCATGAAAAGAACAACAAAAGGAAATGGCCTTAGAAATCCAGGAAATGGTTTGTTTAGAAACAGCCAAACCTAAAATTCTGGGATGAAAAAAAAGAAAGAAAAGCTGTTCAAATGTGTGAATTCCTTCAGTTTTATCCAAATACTTGAGATGTCTATGTAAATTCAAGGTGTAAAGAATCTTCTCATTGGCATTCTATGGAGAATGAAAAAAGGAAGATAAATATACTAAGTGACAATTTAATGGCCACCTTAGGCATAAAAGAAAAATTAGTACGAATGGATACCTTGTCTCTATGAAAAACTAAAAAAGGAGGAACAGCATTGAGGGCCTGAAGTTCAGACACTCTCTCAGCTGAAGTGAGACCCAAACGAAGAACAGTCTAAGTATAATGCTGAAAAGGAAGCTGAAGAAGCAGGCTCAAAAGGAGCCAGGTTCAAATTTCAAGTTAAAAAACTGAGGTCCCAAGAATGTGGAACAGGCTTCCTGGGAGGCCTGATATGAAAGATGCCTTTAAAAAATTACTTGACCTTAAACCTAAAGGCCAGAAGACAAGTAGAAATTGCTAATAGGCGAGCTTTAACTGCAGAATATGCCAACCCAGCATGGAGCAAATCACACAAATAAGATAGAACCAGAGGAGCCTACACAGATATGTGGATTCAGATGTCAAGACATTACATGATTTTCTGGTAGTGGGTTTCCTGGCCTCCTGCAGAACCTAGAGCAGTTCCTCAGATAAGAGGTGTCTAAAAGGGATCAAAATCCTATCATCCAATGTGTCACTTGAAGAGTGGACAGTTGAGGACGGATGAGAGATCCCATTTTGTGTGAAAAGATCTACCCAGTGAGGTAACTTTTGGTGATTTCCACTGGTCAAGTGATAAAGGGGGAAACCAATGCTATTTGGGCCAAAATGGAGTCATCAGCAAGATTTTGGAAGAGTCCTGCATGATCTTGTGCAGAACTTGTGGCAAAAGAAGAAGTGGGGGGACATTGTACAGAAACATTCCCTTCTAAGGAATAGGCAGGGCATCCACTTTCCAAGTCAGAGGACTTGGGATTCTAGAACAGAATAGAGGAAGCTGTCTGTTCAGAAGGGAAGTGAAAAGATCTACCTGAGGAATACCCCACTGATGGACAAGGTCCAGGAACACATCTCTGTGAAGCATCTATTTGAGAGCCTGTGTTCTAGACCTGCTCAAAGAGTCTGCCATGAGACTATGCTCTGAGAAAATGCAAACCACCTAAAGTCACTTGATACTGGATAGCTAAATCCCAGACCTGAAGAGCTCATCTGCAAAAGAGATAGGACCTGGTATACCCCTGCTTGTTGACATACCATATCACAGTGTTAGTGTCTGTGAAGATTTTGAGGGGCCTGGGATGAAAGGGGAAATGAAAAGCTTGCAGTCAGAGGCAAAGCCTTCATCTCTTCTCTTTTATGTCGATATGGTCTGATCTCTGACGAGGAAGCCAGAGACCCTGGACCTTTAGAAGGCCACAGGAAGCTCACCACCCCACATATGTGGTGTCTGTTAACAGCTCCTGAGAGGGAACTGGAACCTGAATGCGAAGCTCTGGATTGACAGAGTTAATGAATCCACCACTGAAGCTCAAGTCTGAGACAAGGAAGAAAAGAAATATGGAACTCCAGGGGGTGGTAAAGTTAGACCCACACCGATTTGAGATACCATTAAAATTTCCTCATATGGAAGTCTGGCAAGAAGGAGCACGGGAATAGTGGAGGCCATAAATCCCAGAACCCTGACAAACTCCCTGGCCATGAAGACAGAGGAAAATGAGTCTGGGAAAAGGTTGTCCGGGACAGAACTTTTTGGGGCAGGCGAGAGATGCCAGCATGGGAATAATCTGAAGATTGCATCCAAGAAAACATGATCCTGGGAAGGTGGCAGAACTGATTTCTGGAGGTTTATACTGAACCCCAGACTGTATAAAAGACAAATGGTAAACTGGAGATCCTGTAACAGACTGCTGGGAGTAGAAGCTTGAATGACCAGATAGTCTACATAAGGAAAAAAATCTGTCTTCCCCTAAGCCTAAAAAAAAAAATAAAACAATGACAGAAGCAAGGCATCTACTGAATACTCCTTGGGCAGTAGATAGGTCAAAGAGCAAAGCAGAGAACTGAAAATGCAATGAATAAATAGAGATACGTAAAAATTTCCTGAGCAGGGGGTGGATGGGGGTGTGAAGGTATGCATACCCGAGGTCTAGAGAAACCATAAAGGCCTGGTAAAGAGGAAAAAAGGTCTGAAGGGACATCATCCTGAAAGAAGGAACCTTGAGAATGCGGTTTACCACAGAAAGATCTAGAATTGGTCTCCTTGCACCCTCCAAAGGAACCAAAAACATTCTTAAGTAAAACCCCTTCCCCCTTTTAGGTGGGTGGAACAAGCTGAATGGTGTCCTGATCCAAAAGGGATTGCAGAACCTCTGTAAAATTAGGAAGCTGTGCTCATGGAGGTTGAGGAATACCTGAAAAGGTGGGAAGGGATTTCCAAACTAAGAAATATTCTTGACGGATAACACACAGCACACCCAAGAGTCTTATGTGATCCAATGCCAATTTGGAAGAGATAAAGAAAGGTGGAGAGACAAGGGGAGGGACCTGGTTGAGGGGAAAAACATCAAATAGAAACTGTTCTGTTTGAAAAAAGAAGTTATGGACTCACCATAACGTTCCATCTGAGTAGGTACTTCATTTGTCTGCAACCTGTGGGTATCGGATCCGATCTCGGATCCGAGCAGACAGCTTTCCAAGCTACAAGATCCGAGCTCCTAGCTCCTCCCCCTACCCATAATCCCCTGCTATGTGCTACATTACCTCAGATCGAATTTTTTGCCTCTTACACAACTCCTACCTTCGATAGAGGAAGCAACACCAGATAAACTGTCCTAAGGCAGAACAAGATCTCTTTGGTGATCAGAAATCCCGAAAGGTTCGGGGGATGGCAGGGAGGGTCGGTTGCAGACAAATGAAGTACCTACTCAGATGGAACGTTATGGTGAGTACATAACTTCTTTATCTGAAGTAGTTACTTCATTTGCTCTGCAACCTGTGGGACAGATTCCCCAGCTACCTAGGGAGAAACCCTGGGCGGCCTATGGAAGGATATTCCGAAGCACCACAGAGCCAAAGGAAGCCCTACCTCTCGATACCATATCCAACTTATAATGAGAAATAAATGTATGTGAAGAGGACCAGGTAGCTGCAGAGCATATGTCATCCAAGGGGATCCTAGACCAGAAGGCTGCAGAGGTGGCCACAGCCCTCGTAGAGTGAGCTAATTCCGTAGGAACCGGTTTGCCTGCAGATAAGTACCCATGGACTATGCATTGACAAATCCAATTTGCTATAGTCACTTTGGAAATGGCCTTACCCATGGCTGATTTAGCGAAAGACACTAACAACTGGTCCGATTTGCGAAAATCCTTAGTCCTGTGCAGGTAGAAACGCAGTTGTCTGTGCACATCCAATTTATGCAATGTGTATTCTCCTTTATTCTGAAAGTTTGGGAAGAACACGGGTGAGTTTATTGATTGATTGATATTTGACTCCGAAGCCACCTTAGGTAAGAATGACGAATTAGTCCTGAGGAACACTCTATCCTTATGAAAAATGAGATAAGGATGCTTCATACATAAGGCTTGCAGTTCTGATACCCTTTTGGCTGAAGTAATGGCAAACAAAAAGGCTGTTTTCCAGGACAAGAACTTTAATGGAACCGAAGCCACGGGTTCAAAGGGTGGGCCTGTCAAGGCTTGTAAGACTAAGGCCAAATCCCATGGAGGCACCACCACTTTCACCGGAGGCTTCAAGAGGAAAACGCCCCGTAAGAAGGTTTTACATAATTTTGTAGAAGCCAAAGATCCTAGTCAGTCTCCCACATGGAAATGGGAGATGGCTGCCAATTGCACCTTAACTGTTGAGGCACTTGCTCCTTGTCTGAATATCAGAAACAGGAAGTCTAGAATAGTAGGAATAGGAACTGTAAATGGATCCAGGCCTCTATCTTTGGCCCAGACAGAGAAGCGTTTCCATTTGCTGTAGTAAATCTTCCTAGTAGTCGGCTTTATGTGCTGCGACTAGAATGGCCTTAACCGGAGATGAGATACCGGGAGTCCTAGCCATCAGTGGAACTGGAGCAACCAAGCCGCAAGCTTGAGGTTCACCAGGTTCGGGGTTTGTAATCCCACTGGATGTGAAATCAGGTATGGAATGGGATCCAGTATCCATGGCGGAGGTACACTGCGAGACCGCAGGTACGGGAACCAGATCTGGTGAGGCCAGAATGGGGCTATGAGGATAACTCTGCTCCCCAACTGACAGGCTTTCTGTATGAACTTGGTTATGAGCGGAAGGGGTGGATAGGCATATAGTAGATCAGACGGCCAAGCATGGACTAGAGCGTCTCTGGGATTCTCCCCTTCGGGGGGAAGTATTGTGAAGTACTCGCTGCATTTTGTGTTTAAAGGAGAAGCAAAAAGATCGCAGCAAGGCCAACCCCATTTGCGGAAGATCTGCTTCGCAACTGATGGATTGAGAGACCACTCGTATGGAGTGAGAATCACTCTGCTCAGTTTGTCCGCCAAAATGTTGAACCGACCCGGAATGTGCGTTGCTACCAGAAAGCAGTTGGTGGATATCACCCATTCCTACACTCTCATAGCCTCCCGGCAAAGTGGGTAGGACCTGGTTCCTCCTTGCTTGTTTATGTACCAGACCACTGACATGTTGTCTGTCTGGATTGCAATAGTTCCCAGAGGTAGAAGGTTGTGGAGAGCTTGCAACGCTAGAAGCACCGCCCTCATCTCTAGGACATTGATATGCAAAGCGGTCTCCAGGGGAGTCCACGTGCCTTGGACGGTTCTGCCCGAACAATGCCCCCCCCCACCCGAGGTGAGAAGCGTCCGTGGTCAGCGTGGCTTGGGGGGGAGGGACAACAAAAGGCCTCCCTTCCTTTAGCTCTGGGGCGTGGAACCACCAAAGAAGGGAGTGCCTGCAAACTCTGCTTAGGGGAATCAGAGTACTCAACGGATGGAGTAGCAGGGACCACTGAACTTGAAGGGTCCACTGCAGAATCCTCATTCACAGACGCGCGTGAAGGGCGAGAGTGATCGCTGCTGCCATAGATCCTATTTCCCTCAGAACTAATTCCGCCTTCGGGGCCGGGCTTTGAAGAAGAATTAGCACCTGACACGACAAGCTGTTTTTCCTGTCCGCAGTTAGCATTGCTCGAGAAATGCGGGTATCTAACTTGGCCCCTATGAACTCCAGGACCTGTACGGGGCAAAGAGAGGATTTCTGGAGGTTTACAGAGATGCCTAAGCTCTGGGCAAGGGTCAGAGCATAATCTCTTGCCAGGCAGAGCTGATGCCTGTTGGTGGCAGTAAGGAGCCAGTCGTCTAGGTACGGGAAGACCTGAATGCCCTGAAGTCTCAGGTGGGCTGCAACCACTGCCATGACCTTGGTGAACACCCTGGGGGCTGAGGTGAGGCCGAACGGGAGAACCCTGAACTGGTAATGACTGGCTCCCAGCCGGAAGCGGAGAAACCTTCTGGACCGTCTGTCCATCAAGATGTGGTAGTACGCATCCTTGAGGTCCATCGACCACATCCAGTCGTTCTGCCACAGAAGGGGGAGAATAGATTGGAGGGTGACCATCCGGAACATTTCTTTGGGAATTAACAGGTTCAAAGCGGAGAGGTCTAGAATGGGTCTGAGGTCCCCGTCTTTTTTGGCACTAAAATGAACCTGGAGTAATAATCCGATCCGGACTGGTCTGGGGGGACGGGCTGGATGGCTCTTTTTTCTAGCAACTTCAGGATTTCTGAAGCTGCCGCCTCCCTTCGATCGGGTGGAACATCGGGGAGGTGTCTGGTCGAGGAAGGGTGGTTTATGAAGGGGATGGTATAACCTCTGGATATGATGCGGAGCACCCATCGATCTGTCGTAATGGACTCCCAGTTTGACAGGTGCTCCGACAACCGCCCCCCCGACTGCCTCCAGAGAGGGACAGCCGGGTAAGCCCTCAGGGCTGCTGCGCGGGTCTATCCGGGAAAGATTCCCTGGACCCGAAGTTACGCGGTCCCCCTCTGCCTCTGGGCCGGCGTCCTCCTTGTCCTTCTCTGCCTCTAGAGGACGAGGGGTCCGAAACCGGATGGGATTGGTGGGACTTACGGAACCACAGCTTCTTTTGTCCCCTCTGATTCCTAGAAAAGGATCGTTGGGGATTAGAGAAGTGGACCCCGATGGCAGACAGCGTCTTCCCATCCTTCTCGCTTTGGACCAGCGTCTCACGAATGGTCTTGCCGAAGAGCGAAGATCCGTCAAAGGGTGCATTCGCGAAGGACGCCTTGAAGGGATCCGCAAAATCACAAAGACGGAGCCAGGAGTGACGTCGCAAGACGACCCCGGCTCCGCTGGACCTAGCGGCTCCCTCCGTGGCATGGGAGAGTAGACGCATGGACGTGTTAGAGATGGACTTTAGAGTGGCCATACGAGTAGAGAAAACTTTTTTGTCCTCGACCGACATAGACTCCGGGGGGGGCTGCAGCGTATTCTTAATTAAGTCTCGTTGCAGCCTAATGGTATGTGCCATGTAGTTAAGCGCCCTTACGGAAAAGGTCTCTGAACTCAACATCCGCTTCCCAATGCGGTCCAGTGCTCGAGATTCCTTATCTGGCGGGTGAACCGAAGAGCTCTCCTGTGCGAGTTCTCTCTTGGTGGCAGTCGCCACCAGCATGGCATCCACTGGTGTTCCCTTGGCCCAAGACAATCTATCCACTGGGGGGCTAAGGATCTTGTCGGGTCGCTTCGGGATAGGCTCCACGGTGTCGGGCTCCTTCCATGCCCTGGTAGTAATGAGGTCTACCAGGGGGTCAGCCGGGGGGCACACCCAGGAGGTAGAACGGCCTGCCTCAAACGCATCCCGGAACACGGATTCATCTGCGGAAGGTTTTTGGGCAGACCACCCCCCTCTAATACGCAACATTTCCATGATGTCTCCGAAGGAGACATCCTCGGGGGGTGACCTTGGGGAACCTTCCCCTTCATCTAAATCCATGTCAGTTGTGACGGACTTGGGGGAGTCCAGGTGCCTCCTCTTGCACCGACATTTTCGAGGGACCTCCTCGGTGGGACTGTCCGAAGAGGGCTCATCAATGGGGTCCTGTTCCTCTAAGGGAACCAACTGGAGGGCTTGGGCAGGCTGTCCTGATGGTCGGATGATGGAGGATAGACCCACATGCAGCGGGGATACGGGAGGATCCGACACCCGGACCAGGGACCTGGAGGTTCTCGACAGTACCCTCTCCACAACCTCAAAAGCAGAAGGAGAGCTACTCTCGCCAGGCTCCGAGAGCAATCTCCTTGGCTCCGAGGTAGGGATCGGGGTCGGAGCCGATGCAGCCTGAGCCGAGAGAGAGGTGTGCTCCGAACCCAACGGAGCCGAAGACACACCAGCTCCCCCTGATCCGATGCTCAGCCCTCGGCCCCAAGAGCTCAGATCCGACAGACTCGAAGGCACAGTCGGCGTCGAAGCGATCGGAGCTATCGGCGCTGACGAATCCCCGGTTCCGAAAGGGCCCGGATCTGATAACTCCGAGACCTGAAAACAGGTCGGAGAAGGAGTAATCGGAGCAAATATGGGGGCTGTGCTCCCCCCCCAGAGGGGGGGGAGGCAAGAGCACCCCCATCTGCATTTGGGTCTGGATGAATCGGCGCATCATCCGATCCATATCTGTTTCAGTGAGGCTTCTTGTTGATCTTGAAGAAGTCGTCGAGGTGGGCCGGGAGGGTCGCCTCGACGACCTCGAGGGAGACCGATCCTCCTCCTCCAGCTCCGGAGAAAAACTAGGTAAACGGAGCCGAGAGGGGGAGGATCCGTAGCCCCTCCAGGGTGACTTAGTCAGCTTAGACGGCGGGGCTGAGGGTTGAGTCTCAGCCCGCCTTTTGTGGGACTTATGTCCCTTGTCTTTATGCCTTTTTTCCACCATAGTGGAGGTACCTGAAACCCCTGAACTCAAACCCAAAGAGGGAGGTTGAGTCCCAGGTTGAGTCGGGGGCCCAGAAGGCACGAGGGCTGTGGAGACAGCCTGTGCCTGAGAGGGGGAGGAAGAAGAAGCTGATTCCTGAGGCAACAAGCCCGCTAGGATCAGCTTGTTCTTCCTGTCCCTAATAGCTCAGGGATTAAAGGCCACGCAGATTGTGCAGGCCGATGACAAATGGGCCGCCCCCAAGCATAAAACGCACTGAGTGTGGCCATCCGCTGGCGAAAGCTTATGGCCACACTCAGTACATTTTGAGAACACCGCCTTAGGCCCTTCAGCCATAACACCACTCACACCAAAAAACACACCCAAACACTAAGAGGGGGGAGGGTGAAAGGCGGGAACTAACAGAAACAAACTAGTTAGAAAGGGGGGAACAAAGGTACCTAACTAACTACACTTTCGCTAACTAACACAAGAAAACTAAACACTCACACAAGAAAAGATTTTTTTTTTTTTTTTACAAAGAAGAAAAAGGTTCAATCTCACCAAAAGCCAAGGAGCTCTTCAAAAGTAGCTGCTTCAGCCGCGGCAAAAAACGATCTGAGGTAATGTAGCACATAGCAGGGGATTATGGGTAGGGGGTAGGAGCTAGGAGCTCGGATCTTGTAGCTTGGAAAGCTGCCGGCTCGGATCCGATACCCACAGGTTGCAGAGCAAATGAAGTAACTACTTCAGATAAGAAGGTTTCTGGAAGATGGAGTCAGAGTACACTTAGCAGAAGGAACATGCTTAGAACCCTTTTTACCTTTTAGAAGAGGGCGAGTTGGACAATGAACAAAGGCAGACTCAGAAGAATAATTCCTCTAGAATTTGGGGAAGGGGAGACAAAAATATGTGGAAGTTTCAGCAAAGCCTTACCCTTATCCTGGAGTGATTTAAATAAGTCAGAAGTAGTTGTCCCAAAAATATTTTTTTATTATCCAGGGGGCATCCAAACGCTTGGCCTTAATACCATCATGTAAAGTCTGAAGACGCAGACCAACGCTTGATCACTGAGCCAAAAGCAGCATCCCTAGAACAGGCATGAGTTGCATCACAGCTGCTCTTTATCGAGTGACTGGCAACCTGATAAATGGACCGCAGCAGAGAAGGAGAAGTCTTCCCATCAAAATCAGGAAGATCAGACATCACTTTAGACACCTGGTCATAAGAGTCCCATAATTAACGGCCATAAAAGACAAGGTGGCAGCAGTATAAACTTTCTTACCCAACCTTTCCATGGCCTGACTATTCTTAACAGTAGGAAGGAGCTTAGTAGATGGCAACAACTTAGATGGTTTGTCAGAAGAAACTGAGACCATTGCAGGATTAGCAGAAGGTCACAAACAAAAACGTGCAGTCCTCAGACACCTTACAGAACCCATAAGGTTTCTTTGCTGCAGGAAGCTGACAGTCGGGAGCTACAGAGGCAGCAAAAAAAAAAGGTGCCCAAAAGGGCAGCCAAAACTGCAAGGACAGCTGATAGTTTGGAAGACTCCATTTGTAGGAGCTCATAGTACCTTTTTTGAATGTCAGAGACCTGGGAACAGTCCCACTTAAACTATTTTATCATGTGGACAATAATATCCTCAAAGGGCAACTCTTCCAAGGGGGGAGTCTGGACTCAAGGAACCTTCTTCCTCCAAACCGCAGTTCACAGGGGATGGCATTTGGGAAGAATATGCCAGGGATGCTTCTTCAAAATCCAAGTCCTTACTTGAGGAATCTAATTCCCTAGGCCTATTAACAGGAGTAGAAAACAGGGGGTGGGGGCAGGTGCATACACCCTTTGAGGAAGCGTCAACGCCACTGAAGTATTAAACAGACCAGAGTAAACTCCTGCTACTCATGCTGGGATCGTTCACAGTGGAAATGTGTTTAGTTTTCTGCTTCTTTTTCTGTGGGATATCTGCACTGAAAAACTTCAGAGATTCAGACCCTTGACAATATTCAATGATGGTGGTAGGCATTTCCAATCTTACAGAAATTTGAGGAATCTCTCTCAATCTCTTGGATATTATCAGACAAGGTTCCCCCCCTCAACTTCAGATGCAGACATTGGAAAAGCCTCTGAGGACATGTTAAGAATTTGGATCCATGCCAGCCTCCATCGAGGGCCATAGCAGAGGAATCCAAAGCAAGCACCGGATGGTCTTCAGGGCTTTCACTAGCCTTTAGATAGACATCTGGGGATGCTGGACAATAACCAGATCAGGCCTAATCTTTTTGGCCTTCTTCTTGGCAGATGGCTGGCCCTCAGCACAAATGCTTGGCAGATAGTTGTGGAAAGCACCCCAGCAAAAAAAAAAAAAAAAAAAAAAGACATTGGTCGTGATGGTCTTTATGGGAAATCTACCTCCTATGCTGACATTCTCTTCCTGGATGACATGAACACAAATACCATACAAGACAGAAAAAAGAGAGAAGAAACCCCAAAAGGGCACTTATCTGAAAGTGGCTTAGTAACCAGCACAGCAGAAGGATGTTCAGACCAACATTCAATAATGGCAATGGACTGGCATCAAAGAAATTCTGAATGTTTACATCCATATGTCACTTTCATGCCCTATGCACTATGTGGAGAGCATCCGTGTAATATACCACACCTATACGACCTTAAGGCTTTTGTATACTGGCCGTACGCTGGGCTATCCTTGGCAGGAGACCCCCTATGTACAGAATACTGCAACAGTGATATGGAAGAATATCTAGAATGCACACACCACCAGTCTAATTTTCCACATTACACACAGTGCTGACAATGGATGCTTGAAAATGGCAAGGTACCCTTTTGAGTGGCATGTTTCTTTTCAAGTTATGAAAGCCAGTTATAACTATAAAATGCAGAATGACTAAGGTATTTACCATTTTTATTTAAGAGGCAACACAGATGTTACAAGATGCAACTTCTCTTCAACTCAGTACTACACGTTACTTAATTACTCAGTGTTGTACCAGCACAACACTGCACGATTGCATGTTCTTTACTTATTCAGTATTGCACTAGCTCAGTACTGCTGTATTGCATGTGCTAACCATGCTCCATATTGCAATGTATCACTACTGCAGTAGTACGTGTTCCCTCTGCTCTCAGTGCTGCACCAGCACAGTACAGCAGTTGTACACGTGTCCCTCCTTAATTGGTGTTACACCAGTACAGTACTGCAATAGCTCACGTATCCATACCTCTCAATTGTACCAAATTCCTCGGTATTTACTGGTTTTGTTGGCAAAATAATGGGATGCCATGAACTTCCGAGTGGCCCTTTTAATTCCAGATTTTTTTTATTTATTTATTTTTTAATACAACTTTAAATTTACGGCTGATATCACCACGCATCGCCAGCCTACAGGGGCATGCATGATGACATCAGTTTCGTGTGACAGACTGCCTGCTGGATTGGATATCTGAACTGTTTTAGGAATTGTTGCTTTACGTTTGTAAGGGCTGCTTCTAGAAGACTGCCACTCTAAGTAAGAAATGGACGGTTTATTTTCAAATTGTGTGCATAAAAGTCCGCATTCAGTATTTCAATTTCCATTGCTGCTGTTCTGAATAAGTCCATAGCTCTGTAGTAGAGGACTGATTGCTTTACCGCTCTGTGTAAGTCCATAGCGGATTCATTATAAGTGGCTGTATTCAGTACAAACAATTGCTGCTGCCACTCTAAGTAATCTTTATGTTATGTTTTTGCTCGCATGAGCAATGTTTTCAGTTGCCAAGTCCATATGGTGAGTGGTCCATATTCAAGGAGTCACAGTATGGAATGACTGTTGCTGATTTACTATTTATTTTTATAAAACTCTTATTTTTGTGTGTGTAATACAGAGCAATTGCTGCTGCTCTAAGTAATCTTTATGTTAAGAGAGTTGCCAAGTCCGTATTGTGTGTGGTTCATATTCAAGGAGTCAGTACAGAACGGAATGATTGCTGCTGCTCTAATTGCAAGTCTGGTTTATTTTTAAAGTGTGTTTATATATAAAGCTGTTACTTTCACTCCGGTTTATTTTCAAAGTGTGCTATATAAAGCTATTATTTTTAGTACGGAACAACTGCTGCTGCAATCAGTTTATTTTCAAAGTATGTTTATAAAGCTCTTATTTTCAGTATGGAAAGATTGTGTAATTGCTTATAAAGCTCTTACCTTTGTATTGCTGTGTGTGTGTGTGTGTGTGTGTGTGTGTGTGTGTGTGTGTAATACTGAACAATTGCTGCTTGCTGTGTGCGTGCAATGCGGAGCAACTGCTGCTGCTGCTCTGTGTAATTGCTTATAAAGCTCTTATTTTTGTATTGCTGTGTGTGTGTGTGTGTGTGTGTGTGTGTGTGTGTGTGTGTGTGTGTGTGTGTGTGTGTGTGTGTGTAATGCTTAACAATTGCTGCTTGCTGTGTGTGTGTAATGCGGAACAACTGCTGCTGCTCTGTGTAATTGCTTATAAAGCTCTTATTTTTATATTGCTGTGTGTGTGTGTGTGTGTGTGTGTGTGTGTGTGTGTGTGTGTGTGTGTGTGTGTGTGTGTGTGTGAAAATGCCCCAGTTAAGCATACCTGGTGGTTAATGTTACTCAGGCTCAAATCCAGTATCTTAGGTACAAATAGTAAGAGTCTGAATTCCCTACCCACACCACCACTTTGAAATGTTTGGCTCTTAGGTCTGTTGCTCTTAAAATTTGTGGTTTTGTAGCAAATTAGTGAGAACTGAATTCACTAAATAAGGATAGCCATTTAAGTTTCAGTCCTCCTATTTTCAGGAAATGCATGGTAACACAAAACATTTTATTCTAGCAACTTTTCTAAGATTACACAAGCAATGTTTAAAACGCGTCCTTGGTTTTGGGCCATCCCCCCCCCCACCACCACCCACACACACACACACACACAATAAATTTTGGCTTTTTCCATATTTTTTGTGATGCATACTTCTTCAGGGGGAGAGAAGTTTAGTGCTGCTTATGCCAAGTCTGTTTGTGTTGTTAATAGCACAACAGTTAGAATACTTGCATTTGATGCAGAAGGCTGTGGGTTCTACTCCCACAGTATGTAGATGGATTGCGGATACTGTACATCTGTTATCAGTTTGGCATACATTCCTTATTGCAATATTACTAGCGTATCATTTTTTTAATGTAGAAATCCAAGAAACAGGTTGCCAGCAACAAATAACTCACTTTATTCCAGGATAAAATTTAGTGCTTTTATTTGCAAATGTCAGAGACTTCTTCAGAATAAACTAAAAGCACATCAACAGATCTTTTTATACGTGTAAACACCCCCCACTTTCATCATGTGGCCAGTTAATTAATAAGACATGACTTTGTTAAAATAAAACCACTCACTTATAAACCACAGTCCAAGGTTACACAAGTATCACAAATTCAACTCATAATCAGCAATACACATTTTTAAAAACACAACTGCCATTATAACCAAAAAAATTCCTAAAAACTAATTAAATACATACAGTGTAGTATTTTATAACATAAACATGGCTTTTAACCTAAGAGCACTACTAACAGAAATGACGCCATTGAGGCCCGGGAATTAAAACGTTTGACACCTTAACTGCCATTTGATTTCTTTAAATTCCAAAAAGGTGTCAGTAGGTCCACCCCCTTGGTCCCAGGTCCACGTGATCAATCTTCTTCTTCTTTCGACTTTTTCCCAGTTAGGGGTCGCCACAGCAGATCACCTGTCCACCCATGATTGGCAGTGGAGTTTTACGGTGTCGAGTTGCCAGCCCAGCACCCAACCTTCCACAGAAGGCACACACACGCAAGCACTCATGTCTAGGGCCAATTTAGAGTATTCAATCCACCTACAACATGTCTTTAGATGTGGGAGGAAACTGGAGCACCTAGAGGAAACCCACGTGATCACAGGGAGGACATGCAGACTACGCACAGAAGACAACCCAGCCGAGGATCGAACCGAATAACCTCTTGCTGTGAGGCAGCAATGCTAACCGCTGCACCACTGCGGCCACCCCTGAATTTAAAGCTATGGGACTCGTTCTCTCTAACGTACTTACACAGGGCATTTTTTTCATCATTTTTCTTTATATTATAAATGTGTTAAGTTCTCTCCCTAAAACTTCTAATGGTCTTACCGATATAAAATCCTTGGCATGACTGACACTTGGCAATGTAAACCACTCCTTTTTTGCCACAATGATATTTACATGTAAGCTGGATGTTAACCTCATGGTTCACCCTAAAACTGGAACCCTCCATTATAAATTTACACTGCCCACGGTGCCCGCATTTCATCATACGACCGACCACCCGTTTAAGCATCTGTGTCTCAATAAAAGTTTTAAGGCACATGTCCTTCCTATAGACTATAGTGGGTCTCTCCCCAACTTTTTGTAGTTTTCCTGATTAACGGAAAATATGTTCCAATGTCTATTAATGCCGGCTCTAATTTTCTCAAAATGTAAATTATATGGTAACACCATAGCCTTGTTGTATGGGGTCGACTGACTCACCACAATGTTCAAAGGGAGACTGCTTCTAGTTCCAAACAAAGGAATGGAATTCCTTGTTTCTTTTTATTTCTAACTTCAAACTCATATTGTCCCCTTCATCAAAGATTTCTTCTGGTGCACCGGGTGCCAGCTGTTGAAATGTGGAAGGCTGTTGGAATAGGTGGGCTTCCTATATAGTGTTGAAACAATCAGTATGCAAGACTGGCACAGATGGTCAGTTGTGACCAATTATTCGAATCAGAATGTGAAAGGCTCAACAATATGT
This sequence comes from Protopterus annectens, assembly GCF_019279795.1. Taxonomy (NCBI): domain Eukaryota; kingdom Metazoa; phylum Chordata; order Ceratodontiformes; family Protopteridae; genus Protopterus; species Protopterus annectens. The sequence continues at coordinate 900,691,724 of NC_056746.1, forward strand.
TGGGGGCTATGGACTATCCTCATGAATTCGTCAATAACACTGTTTGAAGTTAGAAATAAAAGGAAACAAGGAATTTTCATTCCTTTGTTAGGAACTAGGACAGAGTGGAGGAATGCAAGCAGCAGTCTTTAGGGTAGAGGTGATACTAGAAGAACTTGAGTTCATTTAGGCTAAATTAAACAAAAATTACATCTTTAGTTGTCTTCAGTGACCCAAGTGAATAAGATTTTAAAATGCAAGTCGCCAGGCAGACTGGTAATTAACCTCTCAATTTTTTTCAGATGTATGTGAACATTTATTGTGCCTATCAAATGAAAATCATTTTTGTAGCATATTTTAACCAAGTATAATGCATTATTTCACTGTTCTGCTGCACACACTTGTGGGACCTTCCAACTTCCTGTTTCAGAGGTACCCAGTCTGTTTAGCTGCATACAGATTTCAACAAACATAAGCTAACCAGTACCTGTAAACAATCTAGAGATGTGCTCACAATCCGAGGTGATTTTGACTGACAGGCCAACTCAAATGGGAGAAAATATTTATCTGCTTCAATGAAGTTCGACTTCGATACCACAGCTACACCATCTCTGTAATAAGAAAGAGCAATATTATCAAAAGCTACAAATAAAAACAGTTAATACAATCAAACAGAAGCACAATGGTTCTCATTACAAGGCAATGTAACTTTACTTTTTTCCACTTTAAGATTTGACTACCTGTTGGAGGAAATCCACATTAATTTTCCTAACATTTCTACACTTTTTCTATGCAAACTCTTTAGCAGGGGATGCTTGACCTCTGACTGACTTGTTAGCTTTAGAACTCTCAACTCCAGCATTAATCATACTCATTCTTACAAAGTACCTAATGACGATCATGCCAATGCACTGTAATGCTTAAAGATTAAGAATGTAAACTATGTATTATACTGGATTGCAAATCTCTGCTTACATACAAGTATCATTTATTAATGTGTTTTGTTATGATTGTGGTGCTAAAAGATTAGTAATGTAACTGTATTGTACTGTACTGCATATCTCTGCTTTTATACATAGATCCTTGATTATCATGTTTTTACAATACTTTGTAATATACTGTGGAGCTTTTCTCCCCGGGCCTCCAGTGAAAATGGGTATCTGACCCAGTGGACCTCCTCGGTCAACAAATGTCAATAAATATAAATAAATAAATGCTGCGCAGTTACCGACACTTGTTTAAAGCCTCATTAAGTACTCTGACAGTAGAAGGCTACAGGGCCTTCCACACATTTAGACCAACAGTGGCAGACACAGGAGCTAAAGACAGACGTGTCTGGAGGTGTCTTGATTTACATTAGCAATAGATACAACTCCAGGTTGGTTAAACAGGATGATGTCCTGGAGTTCATTCATGTCCAAGTCTCTACAGATAAGGTTCCTTACCACGTCCTGACCAGCTACATATTTCTCTCTCTCAAGCTCATAACCTAGACCTACTTAGAGGCACTCTCCATCCAACCAAATACCCTATTCAAGGGAGGCTCTAACTACCCCTCTATAGACTGGGAAACATACACCGTCGCCAATTTACAGGCACAATGTTTCCTGCACTTTATAGTGTGCATTCCAACCAAAGGATCAAACATTGGACCTAGTACTCACCAACAAGGGAGAGCATTGCAGTCCCCCCACCCCATGTCATGTCCTCAATGGTGAGGTCGAACTGCAAAGCAGTCTACCTTCGAAATAAAAATCAACCTGAAAAACTCAACTAAAACTGTAACAGTTAGTAATCTATTCTAAAGGAAACTGCATACTATTAAGCAACAGTCTGTCAAAATTCACGGCTCTCCTAAACCCTGAGAACACAGCTACCTATGCAGAATTGTTTACAGATACACTGTACAAACATTTAGATGGATGCAATGAGGCTGCCATACCTACCTGAAGTAAGCCGAGATCTATCACCAAAAACAGACCCCACTGGTAGAATCCTTATCTTAAAAGGGTATATAATAAAAGAAAAGAAGTCATGGCCAAAGCCAGAAAGAGCAACTCTCACAGAGACAGCAGCTCTCTGGTTCAACCAAACAAGAACCTGATAAAGTCCAACAAGGCCAATTATGAAGTCGGGATAGCCTCCTATGCTAAGGACAATCACAAGGCCTTCTTGAGCTATGTCAGGAACCCTAAAGGTAACACTCAGCAGTGAGCAGAACTGGTGGTAAATGGCACAACCTTCACTAACCAGGTTGACATAACTAATCTATGGCTGATAAATTTAGCTCCAACTTCACCCCCCCACTACTCCTTGTAAAATCCCTTCTAGCATATCCTCCAACAATTAACAGGGAGCAGGTCCTGGTGGCATTCGCTATGGTAAAAAAAAAAAAAGAAGTTATGTACCTACCATAATGTTCCATGTTAGTTGTCTTCTTCTCACCTTCTTTCTTGTTGGTTGGGTTCAGAGCTGATCCTCGGCTCCGACTCGGCCATCTTCTAAAGCTCGAGAGCTGTTTACTGGCTCGAGGCCTCCCCATATCCCATGATGCCTGGCGCTAGATACCCAGATCTCATTTGGTAAGTCTAACTGCAGACATAAAAGGAAGGAATCCTATCCTATAATGCATAAACCCTACCATAGAGACTACTAGGCAGAGAGGAATATCCAGAGAAGACTCGGCCAGTGAAAAACCATAAGGAACTCTTCTCGGTCTACTAGGATAGGGGGATGGAGGGTGGGATGCAAGAAAGAAGGCGAGAAGAAGACAACTAACATGGAACGTTATGGTAGGTACATAACTTCTTTATGTTAAGTTGTCTATCTCGCCTTCATTCTTGCTGGTTGGGACAGCGTCCCTAGCACCTAAAATCCTGGGTGGCTCATTGGAACAAACTCTTCAGAACAGCGGAACCAAAATCAGCTCTGCTCCTGGAGACCACATCCAACTTATAATGCAAAATGAAAGTATGTGGATTGGCCCACGTAGCCGCAGCACAAATAGATTCCATGGGCAACCTAGCCTGAAATGCCACAGAAGTGGCTAAAGCTCTGGTGGAGTGACCTTTTGGTTTAACAGGCAATTCTTTATTCCTCAGTTGATAGATGAATGTGATGATAGTAGTCAACCACCTGGACAAGGTTACTTTTGAAACTGGAAGACCTTGTTTACCTTCAGCATAGGAAAGGAAAAGCTGGTCCGATTTTCTGATATCCTTAGTCCTATGCAGATAAAAGCGTAGTTGCCTGTGAACGTCTAACTGATGCAACTTATATTCCGCCCTGTTGGAGTGGTTGGTAAAAAACACAGGAAGGTCAATGGACTGATTCAAGTTATTTTCAGAAGAGACTTTAGGAAGGAAGGAAGGAAGGATTAGTCCTGAGAGCAACCCTGTCATTGTGGAACACTAGGTACGGAGGATGGATACAAAGAGCCTGAAGTTCCGAAACTCTTCTGGCTGAAGTAATCGCTACGAGAAAGAGGGTTTTCCAAGATAAAAACTTCAAAGAACAAGAAGCTGCAGGTTCAAAGGGGGGCAAAATTAGAGAATCTAGAATCAAATTCAGATCCCACAGAGGTGGAGGATCTCTCAATGGGGGCCTAAGCAGAGTGGTCCCTTTAAGAAAGGCTTTACATAGCTTATGAGACATATTACTTTCGGACAGGCCAAAGTGAAAATTTGAAATTGCAGCTAACTGAACTCCAATTGTAACGGAAGCGGACCCAGCATGAGAGAGTTCTGCAAGAAACTCCAAAATGTGGTGTACAGGGGCTGAAAAGGGGTCTATACTCTTAGCCTCTGCCCAAGAGGAAAAACGTTTCCACTTACTAGCATAAGTTTTTCTAGTGGTAGACTTGTGCGATGATAAAATGATTTTGCACACAGAGTGGGAGATATCAGGAAGCCTGGCTAAAGTTGGAAGTGGAGCAACCAAGCAGTGAGCTGGAGAGATTGCAGGGATTGGTGCAGCCCACCCAACTGATGGATCAGCAGGTCTGGAACTGGGCCCAGAGCCCAAGGCTGCTAGAGAAGATGATGATGCAGGAACGCGGACCATATTTGTCGAGGCCAGTAAGGAGCAATGAGGATCATTTTGCAGCCCAATATGGTAACTTTCTGTATTAGCTTGGGGAATAGGGGAAATGGAGGGAATGCATACAGAAGTCCCTGAGGCCAATCGTGGACAAGAGCGTCTCAGGGGGTATATGTCAGGGAAGTGGAAGGAGAGAGAAGAAATTGCTGCACTTGCTGTTGAAGGGGGTGGCAAAAAGGTTGCAGCAAGGTTGGCCCCATTTGCGGAAGATTTGGTCTGCCACTACCTGATTCAGAGACCACTCGTGAGGCATGACAATTGCTCTGCTTAGCCTGTCTGCTATGACGTTGGATTTCCCAGGGATGTGCGTTGCGATCAGAAACCATTGGGAAGAGATCGCCCACTGCCAGAGTCTGAGTGCTTCTCTACATAGGGGGTAGGATCTGGTTCCGCCCTGCTTGTTGATGTACCACACTACTGACATATTGCCCGTTTGAATTGCAATGGTCCCGGTAGGAAGAGAGTCTTGAAGAGCTTGCAATGCTAAAAGCATGGCCCTCATCTCCAAGACGTTTATGTGCAGATGGTACTCGTGAGGTTGCCAGGTGCCTTGGACTGTTCTGCCCTGATAATGCCCCCCCCACACCCGATCAGGGAGGCATCCGTGGTCACCGTAGCAACTATAGGGGGGAGTACAATTGGTCTGCCCTGGGGCACTGATGTGGAGAACATCCACCACGCAAGGTGCTTTTTGCATGTTTCTGTGATCATAATCATGTGAGACATGGGAAGCTGCTGGAAGGACCATTGGGTGAAAAGAAGCCACTGGAGAATCCTCATGTGAAAATGAGCTAGAGGAACGAGTATGATCGCTGCTGACATGAGACCCAGAGTTTGGAGGACAAACCTGACTTGAATTCTCTTGCATCCTAATAAGACCTGCACATGCTGGCGAATGACTAACACCCTGTCTGGTGGAAGGCTGACTGACATGTCTTTTGTATTTAAATTTGCACCTATAAAGGTGATAGACTGACAGGGTGACAATGCAGACTTTTCGAAATTTATTGCGATACCTAGTTTGGAGCAAGTCTCGATGGTGTAGTCTCTGGCTCACAGAAGGTGATGCCTGGTGGTAGCAGTGAGGAGCCAGTCGTCTAGATATGGAAACACCTGGAATTTTTGCCGTCTCAGGTGAGTGGTAACTACTGCCATACATTTGGTGAACACCCTGGGGGCTATGGTGAGACCAAAGGGCAGAGCTCTGAACTGATAATGGCTGGCTCCCAGTCGGGAGCGAAAGAATCTTCTGGAGCGTCTGTCCATTTTGATGTGGTAGTACGCATCCTGAAGATCTATAGAGCACATCCAGTTGTCCTGACCCAGAAGGGGTAAAATGGACTGCAGCGTGACCATCCGAAACTTCATTCTTTGTACAGACCTGTTCAGTCTGCTGAGATCCAGAATGGGTCTCCAGTCCCCTGTCTTTTTTGGCACCAAAAAGAACCATTAGTAAATTCCGGATCCTTGCTGGTCTGCTGGGACTTGCTGGATGGCCCTTTATCTTAGCAGTTCTGAAACTTCTTGATCCCTTAGATTGGGTGGAACATCTGGAAGGGACTTGTTTAACCATAAGGGGGTGCGAACAAAGGGAATTCTGTAGCCTCCGGATATAACAGACTGTACCCATTTGTCTTGTGTTATGTCTTGCCAGGTTCTTGGGTACAGCGATAATCTTCCCCCGACCAGAGATGGGCAGCCGGTCAACCCTTCAGGGATGCTGGAAGGGCTTCTCAGAGAAGGATTCTCTGCTGCCCTGGTTTTGCGGACCCCCTCTGCCACAAGGGCGGCGTCTGTTATTGTTCCCTCCTGTGGTCCTAGATGGGAACTTACCACATGTGTCCGGCAAGGCTCCCTGGGATTTCCGGAACCACATCTTTCCACTCTTCTGACCCTTGGGATATGGTCTGGAAGGAGTGGAAAAACAGACACCCATGGCAGAGAGAGTCTTGCCTTCCTGCTCACACCTGGTAAGGGTGTCCTTCACCTGTGATCCAAAAAGACAGGAACCATCAAAGGGGGTGTTGGTGAAAGACGCTCCGAAAGGTTCCGCAAAGTTACATAGCTGCATCCAAGCGTGCCTCCTTAGAGCAACGCCTGTCCCTGTGGCCCTACTCGCACCATCGGCTGCATAAGAAATGAGCCTCATGGAGGAGTTCACCACTGAATTAAGAGTCGCCAGCTGGGAGGGTGCCTTAGCCTGGGCCCCCTCAGCTGATGGATCTTGGAGGGTATCTCCAAGCTCTTTAAGTAGATCCCTTTGAAGACGGGTAAAGTGGCACAAATAATTCAGAGACCTCATGGAAAAGGTCGCTGAAGAGAACATCCGCTTCCCATATCTGTCCATCGTCCTGGACTCCTTGTTAGGGGGATGGACAGATGAAGATGTTTCAGCCAACTCCTTCTTTGTGGCCGCCGCTACCACCATGGCATCAACTGGGACACCTTTGGTGAAAAACTGCTTGTCCTGTGGTGCAGTAATAAATTTACCGGGTCTTCTGGGGGTCGGTTCCACTGTGTCTGGAGCTGACCACGCCTTCCGAGCCACAACAGACATAAGTGGGTCGAAAGGCGGAGACACCCAGGAGGTGGAAGGTTGGGATCCAAATCATCCAGGAATACCAACTCATCCTCGGAAGGGCTCAGGGCAGTCCAGTTCCCCCTCTGCCTAAGCATCTCAAGGATGTCTGAGAAGGAAACATCTTCAGAGGGGGATCTCGGGGACCCTTCTGAATCCAAGTCGGTATCTGATGTGACAGACTCAGGGGAGTCAACATGCTTCCTCTTGCATTTCCTCTTATGAGGCGGCTCCTCTGAATGATAAGGGGAGGCCTCGGAAGAGGAAGATACACCCAAAGGGGTACCCTGGAGCGCTGGTTCCCCACGCTTGGGGTCTGGAGGAGGGGCAAAGGCAGGCGCAAGCACCATAGGGGGAGGAGCTGAAGGGGATGATCGGTGGGCTGACTCAGGGGCCAGCACACTCCTCATGACCTCGAAGGCGTCCCTGCTCGGATGCTGAGAAGGCTCCGGTTCCGAAGAGATCGGAATTTCTCTCCACACCGAGGGGGATGGCTCCGAAGCCGATGTAGGAGCCAAGCTCACCTGTGCCGAAGCTCTAAGGGGGAGAACGGGGTCAGACAAGGGTCCGATGCCACTCACCCCCTCGTAGCCGACGTGGGAGTCTCGGCGCCCAGATCCCTCCAAGGACGGAACCAAGGAAGTGATCGGAGCTGACGACGGAACCGAAAGAGAAAGCATCGGTGCCGATGGTTCCACGACTCGAACCCCAACGAACTCCGGCTCCGAACTCAAGGGAGGAGTCGGAGGAGGAATAACTGCAGACAAGGATGGAGCCGACCCCTGATGAGGGGGGCTGGACAACATTTTTGCTAGAGCCTGCGATTTCAACAGCCTGCTGACCACTCTCTCCATGTCGTGATCAGAAAGTCTTGATGACCGAGAAGAGTGGGAGGACCGATGACTGCTCTCTGACTGAAGCAGAGGAGACCTCGGAGCCGAGCGTATCGACTCCAGGGAGGGAGACCTAGATCTCTTTCGACTCCCCAATGGCTCTGAAGTGCGTGTTGGAACTGACTGGGAGGCAGGTACATCAGTTCCAGCCGGAACCGAGGCAGAAGGAGTAGCTTCACCCAACGATGGCTCCGAACGGGGAATCGAGGATTTGGGTGGCTTGGAGGACTTCACGGGCTGAGCCTTAGCCGGTGACTCCTCGGGCTTAAGTAAACCCCGTAGGATTAACTTATTCCTATGCTTCTGCAGGACTCTTGGGCTGAAAGCATGGCAAACCGAACAAGAGTCCTGCAGGTGCACAGCGCCCAGACAGTAGACACAAGTGTGACCATCTGTCAGAGACATCTTCTGACAGCATGAATCACACTTCTTGAATCCAGACACTTTAGTATCCTTGGACATGGTAACAAAGCAGTCACACCAAGGTGAAACGCGCACGCACACACACAAGAAAAACAAGGTAGCCGTATAACTAATCTAACAATCTAAAGTATACAGAGCTAACACACTCAAAAAACTACTCTAAAGGAGAACAAAACTTTTTTTTTTTTTTTAACAGCTTGAAAAAGAAAGTTAGCCTCTAATTTAAACGGCTAAGGGAAAGGTGGGGGGAGGGGGAGGGGGAACTCTCTAAGTAAAATGAGTTTCTAAGAAAAACAGTAGGGATACAGAACAACTAAGAAAAATATGCTATACAGTGAAAAATTTAGTAAATACAGAACAAATACAATAAAATATATGACCTGAGCCAGCAAGACAACCTCGCAGTCTGAAGCGGCAAATGAGATCTGGGTATCTAGTGCCAGGCATCATGGGATATGGGGAGGCCTCGAGTCAGTAAACAGCTCTCGAGCTTTAGAAGATGGCAGAGTCGGAGCCGAGGATTGGCTCCGAACCCAACCAGCAAGAATGAAGGCGAGATAGACAACTTAACATCACTGCTTCAGTGGGCCCCAGCAATATCTCCAGCTGCCTCCCAAATAGCCTAAAACATGACCTAGCAGAACCACTTCAGGCAGTCTTCAACTACATCCTCAAAGCAGGTTACATGCCAGGTGAATGGTGGACCACAACGATCATCCCCGATCATAAGGGTGGACCACCAACTGACTCCATGAACTACAGTCTCATCAGTCTGAAATGTCTAATATACAAAGCCATGGAACGAATTATCACAGAAACGATTAACAAAGATAGTGGCAACCTACAGACACTGGACCCATCCCAGTTTGGCTTTGCTAAGGAAAGATCTTGCCTACTCAACCTGGTAGACTTTTTTTGAGAAGGTCACCATGGCCATAGACGAGTAGAAAATGGTAGCTCCTACCTACCATGACCTGGCCAAGGTTTTCAATACAACACCCTACTCAGGTACTGTTGACAAACTCTCAGAAGTCACTGGATTGCTGGATGGCTCACATAGGGCCCAAGAAATCAGGATTGGTGACACCACCTCCACCAAGAAACAGGTCACAAATGGGGTACTCCAGGGCTCCATGTTGGGCCCAGTCCTTTTGGGCATCTACTTCTCATAAATCAAGGCCAACTTTAAAGGCCTCTGACTCACCAAGCACACAGATGACTGTAAACTGGGAAATATCATCGATTCTCCCCATGACACTAACATCCTACAGAGGGTCTAACAAACCATTGACTGGTGACAAATCTATGAATAAGAACTCAATGTGAAGAAATGCATTATAGTGCCTGTTGAGAAATCAGTCACCCAAGTAAATTACTCCATCAATAAAACACCCCTAAGAATTGAACAGATAGTTAAGGATCTGGGAATATACATATCTGGTCTTCAGCTACCCAACACGTAAGAAATTCATCTATGTTGCCCAACTCATAAGCAAGGGTACAGCATCCAGGTCTAAGAATTTGTAGTGGCATTCTACTCGGCCCTTATCAGCCCCATCGAGTACAATTTCCCCTTTGGCATGTACCCAAACCAGGCAATTATAACAGCGGGAAACCCCTCAAAAGGTTCCTCACCAAGAGAATCCAGGGTATGAATACCCTGTACTACACAGATCACATTAAGACCCTAACTGTGTACTCAGTCTCCAACAGGTTACTGAGAGGTGATCTTTGCCTAGCATATAAGGCATCCTCAGATCCAGTTCTGACCTCAGATCAAGCTGCAGACCTGGATTTTTTATCCAGTTCATAATGTTTGGCAAATGGGATGCAACACAGACCATACTGTTGCAGTACATATCTCAACAAACACACCTTCAACTATCCTTACTACACACATTCTCCATGCTTACCAAAAATCAACATCCAGTCATGCATATCACATCGACATTCATTAACTTGTACTCTACATAAATCACAAAATTATACAAATTCACTCCTATATTTCAAATACTACTACTCCTCCTTCATGGAACCATCAATCCTACTTGATGGCCCTCCTCACTCTCATATTTCAAAATTAATACACAAAGTCTACAGAATAAGATTAACCAACTCAATGCCCTCATCACCCAGCACAACCCAGACATCACAGCAATCAAAGAATCATGGATATTTCCCATCTCTTACTACCAAACAGAGCCCAGAGCATTACTTCAAAATTGTCGGAACAACTAACTTTTTTTTTAAATCTCAAACCAATGTCCATCATCTAGCTCAGGCTAACCCCCAATACTGGTACCTTACTAAACTGGTTACTAGTCAGCATAAAGTACAGTTTTGTACCTACCATAAATGTAGATGTCCGATAGGTATGCATCTGCAGTCATAACATATGGGTTTGTCCTGCCTCAGGCAGCCCTTCGGTCGGCCGGATTCCAAAGTCTGGGTCTGGCCTCGGCTGATGTCGCCCCTAGCTTGCCCTCTACCTCTGGGATGCCTGTTCCTGCCTCTCTGGGCTCTGTCTGAGTCTGGAAAGGACCAATTCTTAGTAGGCCAGTTTCTGCTGAATCTCAGTGGTTGTACTTGCAGAAAATCCTTAACTGTTTGCACAGATTTAGCCTTTTCTTCAAATTTCTTTAAGACCTCCTGAGCCGAGGAGCCAAATAATTTTTGTTTTTCCATTGGAGCATCCAGGAGTTTAGCTTTAACATGGTCTGGCAGGGATTGTTCCTTCAGCCAGGCATGCCTACGAATAACTGCCCCAGTCATAGCTGACCTACATGAAGCCTCCAGTGCATCATAACCACACTTTAAGAAATGATTACTAACCTGCTGTGAGTTATGTACCAGGTCCTGAAGGGATTTACGGTCAAGGGGTTCAGAAGAAGTAAGTTTCTTATTCAGTTCATATAACAAATACTCTTGGTACTGTATCATATGAAATTGACAATTTAATGCCCTCACAGAAAGAGTTGCAGAAGTATATACCTTCTTTCCCCATCTCTCTAAAGCTCTAGACTCCCTTTCAGAAGGGAGAGGATTTTTGACAGTGGCAGCTGCAACCCCTTTAGGGCCCTGAGAAATAGTGTCTGGGTCTGCGGAATGGGCCTTATACAGATGGAAATGAGAATCCGGGACACTGTAGTATCTATCAGGTTTGGCAGGTGCCGGGGGGTAAGAGTATCAGGGGCTGTACTAACATCATTGTACACATCATCAATAACATGCAAAACAGGAGGTATAGCTAAGGGCCTATGTTGAGGCAAATGCAAAAAGGTCCTTAATCTCTTTCTAGAATCAGAAAATTCCTGACCCTGCCATTGAAAATGCTCTCTCATGGAATGTAGAGTCTCACCAAAAGAAAACTCTTCAGGAGGGGAGGCCGAAGGAATAGATTCTTCAGCATCAGAATCCTCATAGGGGGAATAAGCCTCCTTCTGATGGTCTGTTAACTCAGATCCATCTGTAGACTCATCTGAAGAGCGTTGGTCAGAGGGCTCAGTCCTGGGCCTTTTGTCTGGTGGTGGGTGAGAGCCCCTGTCCGGGTGAGGCCGAGAACCTCTAATTAAAGAAATAAGATCCTCTGCAAGGCTGAGGATCTGAGAACTAGAAGAAGAAGACCTCTGGGAGGTGGTTTTGGGAGGCAAAGCTTTAGTAAGTTTGGCAGCTTTAGCCCTGGAAAAAGCCTTAATGGACATGGAAGCAGGGGGTCTAGCTGCCCCACGTGCAGGAGTAGATTTGTCCAAAGGTATGGTGTCGGACATTTCCTGGACACTGGTTACGGTAGGTAGCTCGGTAGCCGACTCAGCCGGGGCCTCCGGGTGGTCGGTTGAGTGGATTTGGTTAAAGGAAGCTCCGAGGACTCGGTTTCAGCCAAAACTGAGACACTCGCGGTAGGCCTTAGCGTGGTTTCAGCCGAAACCGCGGGCCGCAAGTGTCGGTCCTTGTCCTTCCGTTTTTTCACCAAATGCGAAGTCGGAGTCTCCGACGGCATCTTATATGCGAAATTAGCCCCAAAGAATTCCTCTGCAAACTCCGACCGACGTCTAAGAGTTTGTCGGTTGAAGGAAGCACAGGCTGAACAGGCCGAGACGTCGTGGTCTGGGCCTAAGCAAGGGAGGCAGCAAGAGTGGAAATCCTTATGAGGTATTTGTTTCCCACAAGTTAAACAATTATTTACTTTATCTGACATCGGCTGAGGCAAGAAAGAGTCCCCAACGGGGTACTTAGCTTTTTTGAAGTCTTCGGTAGCTGAATTTCTTCTCATCACAGCATCTGACCGACCGGCACTTGCGAATTGCTTCTGCTTCGGGCACCGCGCGGCAAGAAAGACTGAGGAAAATGGCGTCGGCTGATGCTTTTATACCCCAGACGCTCTGACGTCGGGGAAAGTGCGACATCAGCCGAGGCCAGACCCAGACTTTGGAATCCGGCTGACCGAAGGGCTGCCTGAGGCAGGACAACCCATATGTTATGACTGCAGATGCATCCTTGAAGGACATCCACAAAACCGAACAAATCACTCCACCTGGCTTAACCTACTACCTCCCACTCTCATCTCCATCAAGCATTATCAAATTCAGTGCCCTACTACAAAAATATTGCATCTACCAAAATAAGTAAACAACTTCTGCTTACCTTAGCCTACACAGTCTGATCCACAATGAGATAACATACCTTCTTACCAAGTATAACTACGCTAAATTGCACAGCAACCCACCAGTCAAAATCTAAAAACTAATAATCTCACTCTCTGAGACCTCACAATCACTGACATGGTCCAAGGTTTTTGGTCAGAGTCAAAGGTTTACCCATAAGTCAAAATCTAAAACAATAACCACTCCCTCCTAGACCTCATAATCACAACTCTTCACTAATCTCCGATTTAAATATCCATCCACCATCTATCAGCAACCACTACCTAATCAGCTTTCTATTACATTCCCCCACCAAAAGATCATACCAGAACTGACCTCTTTTAGAACCAAATCAGAGTACAATATCAATAACCTCAAATCCATCCTCAGCATCCACGACTGGTTCAACAAACAACTGAAGTAAACCTTGCTGCAGAATTACTCACCAAAACCCAAATAAACCTAAAAGACACCTTTTTCCTTCTAAATACCTATCTGTACTAAACCAAAACAAATGACTGGTTAACCAATGAAATTCAATTTTTACTAAAACTCAGGAATCAAGCATGGTATTCTTGGAAAATCAACCCAAATACAGACACAAGAAAAATCATAGTCCAACTCAGAAAACTCTCAAAGAATGCCATTAGGGCACAAAATCCAGCTAATAAAATCAACACAAAACGCTATGGGCCAGATTCATAAAGCGTACACTAAGTGTACACAATATGTATTCGAGAACATTCTTATCACATTTTTTCTGCTTTCGAGTTTCGAAGAAAGATTACACTGTCTACACGTAGTCTTCATTTTGTGGTAATCTTTACGAATCCCTGTCAATATTTAAAGCTGCAAGAATATCAGTAGGAAAACTAAAATAAAGAGGAAGAAAGTGAGAATTAAATCTGTGTTGTCTGTTCACTCAGAACGGTGTACACTTAGCACAGGCGTTATTGAATCCCAGGGTACATTCAACACACCCAAGGAAGGAGACACTATCCTTCAGGTTTTACAAACTGGCCGGGGAAGGGAGGGCAGTTGTCATATGGACTGGAATGAAAGGATCTACTGTTATTTTAAGTACATAACTTTCATATCCTATTTATTCAGTCTGTCTGATCTGACATATGGGTCAGAAATCCCAGCTGTGGAAAGCTCAAGTGGCCTCAAGACAGGAGCCTTTCAGTATGGAAGCTCCGAAGGAAGCTTTGGAAATGCAGTCAAATTCATAGTGCTTAATGAAGTTGTGTGAACAACAAATCACTGCTTGACAAATGCCATCCATGGAATGAGATGGGAAATTAGCAGTAGAAGCTACCATGGCTGAAAGAGGTAATCCCTGGCTTGTAAGAGAGACTCTTTTCAAGGGACAGCCAGGAGTCAGCTACAAGTAAAGGAATACTTTGAATCCCTGGAGTCGTAGATGAGCTGTTACTACCAACATGCATTTGCTAAACACCCTGGGAGCCAAGATGAGACTGAATAGCAAGGCTCTGAATTAGTAATGACTGGCTCACAAACGGAACAGGAGAAATCTCCTGTACTCCTTTGTGAGACTGGGTAGAGGGATACATGTTTCTCGACTGCCACCATTGTGAAGCATTCAGGCAGACCTTCAAGGATTCCTGGGGCATCTATCAAGATAAGGGCTTGCAGAATTCCCTTGTTCTACAGACACCTCAGCCCCTGGGCCCATGTCAGTTAAGAGTGACCTCCTCTGCCACAGCCACTTCTATTAGAAAGTGAGTCATAATGATAACTAGATTTTCAAAATCAGGGAGAACGAGGCCTTTTTTGGTTCCTGTTGAAGGTGCATGGGGAGGCCATGAACTTAACTCCCATCACAGAGACAGTCTTACTGTCTTATTCATTTTTCTGCATTTGCTCTTTAACCTTAGAGCTAAACAGAGTAGTATATTTAAAGGGAACACTGAAGGATGCCTTAATGTTGTACATGAAATTATATAAGTGCAACCAAGCAGAGCATCCCACAGCGATGCCTGCTCTGACTGCCCCATCTGCTGCATTATGCATTAGGCATATGGAGAGGTTGATAATAGTGGACATGGCTGGCAAAGTAAAATGAAGTTGTTTCTGCAACTCAGGAGACATTGGATTCTTTAAAGTGGATAATGCTTGTTCAGGAAGATCCTTCTGAAATCTCATCATGTGTGGCTTAGTTCACAGTCTGAATACAAGCCTGAAGCATACGTCCACTTTCCCAGTCTATCTATCACCTGAGACTCCTTGTTGGGTAGCTGGATAGGGGAAAAGTCCTCAAACATAACTCTTTCTTGGCAGATGCCGCTATAATTACAGAGTTTAAAGAAAGGGTTTTGGACCAATACAAGTCTGTCTTGTTGGGGGGGCATGAGTAGGTTATCCAGCTTCCTTGGCACCACTTCACAGGTGTTAAGTTTCTGCAATGACTTTCTAACCATCAACTCTATAAGACTATCGGTGGGAGGGACAACCCAGGAAGTAGATGGTGTCATTCTGTATGCCTCAAACAGTACCACCTTGTCCTGAAAGGGAAGGTCCATGGGCCAAGACCCGCTCTGATGCACAAGTTCCAGGATATCTCCAAAAGTAGCATCCTCGGGGTGGGGGGTATTGTGGGGATCTCTCACCATCCACAAAGTCTATGTTTGAAGCAATAACGACACATTTCCTATTACATGTCATCTTCTTAGGGGGCTCAGCTGATGGGCCTTTTGAGTCCACAGAAGGCCATCTCTGCACCAGGGAAGAAAAAGTGGAGATGAAGGAATGACTACCATATAGATGTCTCTGCAGAAGCTGAGGAGACTGACTGAGGGTCAATGGGTAGAACCATTGCTCCTGGAACCTGTGGATCGGCCCTCTGGGCCAAAGAAATAACCATCCCCAAAACTCAAAGGCCATGCCATCCCCTAGCGGATCCAAAGAGGTCACTCCTGTTGTTGGATCCAATCCCCAAATGAGGAGTGAGACAATGACCTGAGAAGGATCTGCAGTTTCTCTATGGAAGCAGTCACCATAGGTTCATAGGTTGGTACTAGGCTAACGGCCTTAGGGCCTATACAAGCATAGCCATAACAATTCCCTGGTTATTTCTTCCCACACTATTTACTTCCTTAGACCCCTGTCTAGCAGGGCGACTGACGTGCTCCCTTTTCTCCCATCCAATCATAGGTAGGTACTAGGCTATCGGCCCTGGGGCCTATACAAACCCAGCCAAAAAGGAACCCTGGCTTTTGCCACCCAAGAAAATTATTTTCCTGTGCCACTGTCGAGCAGAGCCACAGAGGTGATCCCGGGGTGAATTTCCTATTTCCCATCCAATCATCAAGATTTTTCTTGAAGAGTGCTAATGAGGAGCTTTGTTTGATATAGATAGGTAGTTTATTCCAGAGTATGGGAAGTCTCTGGGACAGGAATCTATCCCTTCGGCATGTTCTGTTTATTGTGATGACAAGGTTTAGGTCCCTAGAGCGTGTAGCTCGGACGGATTGGGATTTCTTTAAGTGGGGCATGTCCAACAGCTCTGGGTTTGACATAGCTTTGTATGTTAGGCAGAGATCACCTTTGAGTAGGCGATATGCGATGGAGTAAAGCTGGAGTTTTTTTTAAACGGTCTGCGTAGGGCATCTGTTTGAGGCCGGCAATCCTCTTTGTGAAGTATTTCTGCGGCCTTTCCAGTTGTTGCAGATGTCTTGTGAGGTACATAACAAAAGGGGCGTTTTACTCTATAATGGGTCTAATGAGTGATGAGTAGAGGGGAACAATGACCTCTTTTTTTCTGGATGAGAAACCTTTTGTGATGAGGTGTGCCATGTAGAAGGATTTCCTGACTACTGTGGCGATGTGATTATCAAAGGAAAGACTACTGTCCACCTGTGTCCCAAGGTCTCTTATTATACTTTCAGTGTTAAGTATTCTACCGCCTATGTTGTAGTTCATGGGTACAGAGTTTTTACCAAAGGAGATGACAATGCACTTTTTGGCATAGAGCTTGAGGCCATGGCTTTGACACCAGGCATCTGTCTCAGTGAGGCCCTTTTGTAGGATGTCCACACCATTAGGAGTTTCGATTATGGCTCCTAGTTTGCAGTCATCTGAGAACTTCATTAGCCAAAGACCTTCTGTGTTAGCCTGTACTTCAGAGAAGTAGATACCAAACAGGAGAGGACCCAGGACTGAACCCTGTGGTACTCCACTTGTCACTCGTCTGAAGTCAGATTTGGAGTCTGCTACTTTCACTGTGTGGGTTCTGTCAGAGAACCAGTTGGCAACCCATCTTGTGACATACGGATTTATACCTAGTTTAGTGAGCTGTTCTTTGTCCACCACTAGTAGAATATAGCTAGTCCAATGTTTGTATCCAGCAAAGGAGTGTACGTTGGTGTCTGAGCAGCAAGTTCCTCAATCCTAACAGTATGAGGATGGGACCCGAAGAATCAAACTAGCTGGGACACCCACTTAACTCCTCGATTCCAGGGGTCAGATCTTACAAGGCTGGAACTGAATGAATCAGATCTAGTAGTCCCAGAGCCAACAAAACTTGGATTGAAGGCCTCTGAGCCATAGGATCTGGGTTGAAAATGGTTCCAAGATGACCAAATCCAAAGGTGGGATCACTGAGGTACCTGACGAGGAGTAAAGTGAACAGATCCTACCAGCTTTATAGCCAGAGTGGTAGGAATGACCCCCATCTTAATGTGGGTCTTCAGAAACCTTTACAAGAGACAATCCAAATTTACTCCAGATGTACTTTTACAGGACATGAAAGATTTAGTTGAAAGAACCAAAGAAGGCCTTGAAGGATGTCTATTTTTTCCAAAAAACTGATTTCCTGGAGAATCCTGAATGGTAATAGCTTGTCCAATGTTTGTATCCAGCAAAGGAGTGTATGTTGGTATCTGAGCAGCAAGTTCCTCAATCCTAACAGTATTAGGAGCTGGAGTCGGAGGGTCGATGTATTGCTCAACCTTTTCTTCTGATCAGAATCTTTGAAGTTTTGCCACCTGACTTTTTAACCCTTTAGCAATTAGCTTATTCTGGCAGTCTGCCAGTGCCCTAGGTCCAAAGGCAGTACAAATGTTACAGAATGCAGTTAAATGGGAGACTCCCAAACACAAAAGAAAAGGATCATGGAGATCCCCTGGTAGGATCTTGTAGCCACACTGTGCACATTTGTTAAAGCTAGTAGGCTTCTCTGTATCAATAAAAACTGAAGGCAACACCGAATACAGAAGCACAACATTAAATATCACCCCAAAATATTTTAAGTAATGAGAGAGAGGGTTAACTACACACTCTACAAATTACTACAGTAAATTTCTAAGAGCACTACACTAAGCAACCATACTGAGAAACCTAGTACTTGAAAAATTATAACGACAATGCTCACTCTTAGCTTAACCAGTTAAAAAATACAATATCAAACATAATATAAACAGATAAAACACTAAAGGCGGGAATGAAGATTTGAAAACCACCAATGCAAATAGAAAGGAAATAAGTTCTCAGAATAAATATACAGAAACTGTAAAAAAAAGAAAACAGTGCTACTTAATTTTAGAATAAATAATAAAAAAAACTATGCAAAAATACAATGTATTTTGAAATTGAGTACTTACCTGCCCAGATTTTGCTCCTACATGGAAGGCAGCAAACAAGATCAGAGTTACTGAGGTGGAGCAGGTCATTATGGGAAGGAAAGATTCTGAAGACCTCGATGATGAACCACTAAATTTGCCATACTGCATCTGAGCAATGGCTGGAGAACCCATTTGTCAGGCTGGACAGACTGAATGGATAGGATCTTGTATTAGTAAACCCAATCCCAACCCCCCCCCCCAAAGCCCACCAAACTCTCAAACTACTGCACAATCTTTATCCTTCTCACCCTTGCAAAAATCCTCAAAAAATTTTTCACACTCAATTAACAAAATATACGTCTAACTATAACCTCTTCTGTAACAAACAAAGGCTTTGGGTTGGCCAGAAGACCTCAACAGCCCTATGGACCCTAACTAATTATATCCTACTAGTGGTGGGCAAAGAACAGCTCACAGGTGCCATCTTTACTGACCACAAAGGCAGTTGATTTAGTAAATCACAGTCTACTTTGATGCCATCTAGTTGACAACAGCATTTGTCTGGATGCCTTTACCTTGGTTCAAAAGCTGTATATCTAAATGACACTTCGGTGCTAAAATTCTTTCTTCTCTCTGTCTCTTTCTCCGCTAGCCAATCTAAACAAGGTGTTCCGTAAGACTGAATTCTTGCTCTACTCCTTCTCTCAACGTTCATCAACTAACTGCCCCAAGATCTCCCTCACATCCTACTCTTCCTCTATGCTGATGACATGGTACTAAAAATAAATCCCTCACAGCTTTACAAAAACAACTTCAGTTGGACTTCCTCCACTTGACTGACTTCATCAATAATAATAAACATAATCAATTTATAACAAAAAACATGCTCTTTGGAATAAAACAAAATTAAGCAAAGCTACCTCCACACTACAAATCCCTGACAATTACAATGCTAAAGTACAGTTTTGTACCTACCATAAATGTAGATGTCCGAACAGGATAGCATCTGCAGTCCTTACAAATGGGTTGTCCTGTCGTCAGGCAGCCCTTCGGTCGGCCGGATTCCAAAGTCTGGGTCTGGCCTCGGCTGGTGTCGCACTTCACCCGACGTCATAGCTGCAGTTCTTCGGGTATAAAGGCATCAGCCGACGCCATTTTCCTCAGTGTTTCTTGCCCCAGATGCCAGTTGCCCTCTTGGATAGCTACATTTTTGGATAAATGCCAATGTTTCCAAATAGTAGAAGGCAAACACAAAAAAAAAAATTATCATGTATGTACATATATACAACAAATACACCATAAGAGATCCCCCCCAGCTAGCTATTAGGTGGGCAAATACCCTAGGAGTACCACAGAGGGGAAGGAGGGTGGGTAATCCTGACTGCAGATGCTATCCTGTTCGGACATCTACATTTATGGTAGGTACAAAACTGTACTATGTCCTTCAAGGATGCATCTGCAGTCCTTACAAATGGGTAGAATACCATAGCCAAACTAGGGGAGGAGGAAGAAGAAATTATGGCGTAGTAAGGATCCCTTGCAAAACAGCAGTGGCAAACCCTGCTCGGGATCTGGAGTATAAAGGTAAGTTATAATGCTTGGCAAATGTATACACGGAGGTCCAAGTAGCAGCCTCCATAATGTCCTTGGTAGCCACTCCTCGTAAGAAAACTGTGGTAGTGGCTGTAGCCCTTGTAGAATGAGGCCTTATGTTCTGTGGAATTTCCTTTCCATGGTAGGAGTAACAGAATCTAATGCAATTTCCTATCCACTTGGAGATTGTCTGTTTGGAAATTGCTTTTCCTTCCCTTCCTGTTGCATATGCTACCAGAAGCTGGTCGGTTTTTCTATTGCCCTTGGTTCTGTCCAGGTAGTAGCGTAACTGTCTATGTACATCCAATGTATGCAGCAGTCTCTCCCCCCTGTTCTGCGGATTGGGAAAGAAGGTAGGTGGATTGCCTGGTTTAAAGACACTCTGGATACCACCTTAGGCATAAATGTAGGATTAGTTCTCATGGACACTCTATCTTGATGGAAGATTAGGAAGGGTTGCACTGCCATTAAAGCCTGTAGTTCCGAAACCCTTCTTGCTGAGGTAATTGCCAGCAGGAAAGCAGTTTTCCAGGATAGGTGTTGAAGATCTGCTGTTGCTGCTGGTTCGAAAGGGGGAAGTGTCAATTTTTCTAGTACAAAGTTAAAGTCCCATGCTGGCAATGGTGGTTTCCTAGGAGGTTTTACATTCTTAATTCCTCTCAGAAACTGCCTGAGTAGAGGATGCGAAAAGACAGGTGGATCGAGGCTGTATTCTGCAGAAATAGCTGATGCATGTATTTTGATGGAGGAATAGGACAGGCCTGTATGGAAAAGCTCTGCCAAATACTCCAGGATGTTGGCAATGTCTACCTTTGACACATCTTTGCCCCTGTCGGTACTCCAAATGAGAAACCTTTTCCATTTTCCTGCATAGTTCCTTCTTGTTGATGGTCTGCGGGCCTCAAGGATAATGTCTTTAACCCTTTGGGATAAATCTGGGTTAGTTGCTGTTATGTAATGTTCCAGGTAGTCAGTTGCAGAGCTTTCAGGTTTGGATGCAGGATGTTGTAGTCGCTCTGAGTTAACATCAAGGGAATCAGGGGTAGTGTCCACATTTTCCCCCGGGACATGCTCCTTAGTAATGGGTACCAATGTTGCCTTGGCCAATCTGGAGCTATCAAAATTATCCTTGGACGTTCCTCTTTGATTTTCAATAGCACCTTGTGCATCAAAGGAAGAGGTGGGAATGCATATGCTGTCAGGCCTTTCCAACTGAAGGATAGAGAGTCCACCTTCCAAGCAAGTGGGTGGTATGTTCTTGTGCAAAATTTCTCGAGCTGGTGATTGAGTGGGGATGCGAATAGGTCTATTTGTGGCAGCCCCCATTTGTTTGTGATGGCCTTGAAGATGTCCGGGTGTAGCATCCATTCGTGAGCATCCGAGGTAGTTCTGCTTAATATGTCTGCTAGGATATTTTCTTTTCCCGGTACAAAAATTGCTTGTAACTGAATGTTGTAACTCAGAGCCAAATTCCATAGGTCCAGGGCCATTCGGCATAGAGGGTATGAATGAGTGCCTCCCTGTTTGTTGATGTACCACATGACTGTGGTGTTGTCTGTCCTTATCATCAACTGGCCTTCTTGGAGGAATGGTCTGAAATTCTGGATTGCTAGTTGTACTGCCAGCATTTCTTTTTGATTTATGTGCAGGTGCAGCTGCTCTGGAGTCCATAAGCCTTGCATGCACTTGTCCATCATGTGGGCCCCCCAACCGAGGTCTGAGGCGTCTGCTGTAATGGTTTGGCTTGGTTGAATGCTGTGGAAGGGCAAACCTGGGTTTGTCTGGCATGCCTGAGCCCACCATAGGAACTCTTGCTTCAGGCATGGAATTAGTGGTATTTCGGTTTCTAAGCTGTGCCTGTGTTGAGACCATAAATTCTTTAGGTACCACTGTAGCTTTCTCATATGTAGTCTGGCATGGGGGACCAGGATTATGCAGGATGCCATGAAGCCCAAGGCCTGCAGTACTTTCCTTGCTGTTAGTTTGTTCTGCTTTGTTAATGCCAAGAAGTAGAGAGGAAGTTGGTTCTTGTTTTTCTGCAGTTAGGAATGCCATCTGTTTTACTGTGTCCAATTCTGCACCTAAGAAGGTTATTGTTTGGGATGGTATCAGTCTTGACTTTGTTATACTGACTGTGTATCCCAGGGCCTGTAGTAAGCAAATGACTCTTTGTAAGTCTTCTGTTAGCTTGTTTTTGTTGTCCGCTTGTATCAGGCAGTCGTCCAGGTATGGATAGATTTGGATTCCCTGGAGCCTGCAGTGAGCGATTACTGATGCCAGGCATTTCGTGAACACTCTGGGCGCAGTAGATAAGCCAAAGGGCAATGCTGAGAATTGATAATGCTCTGATCCTGCAAGAAATCTGAGGTATCTTCTGCAATTTGGTCGTATGGGGACGTGCAGGTATGCCTCCTTGAGATCTAGAGTTACCAGCCAATACTCCTTGCCCAGCATGGGAAGAAGTTGCTGTAGGGTCAGCATTTTGAATTTTGGAACAATGATGAATGTGTTTAAAGCGGACAGGTCGAGAATAGGCCTCCAATTTTTCTCTTTTCTTGGTACTAGGAAGAGTCTGGAGTAAAATCCCTTGCCCTGTTCCATAGATGGTACCTTTTCCACAGCTCTCATCCTCGCTAGTTGAGCTATTTGTTTTAGAGCTTCTGTCTTTTGATTTGGTGGTAGGTTTGGCATTCCTCTTTTTCCTGGTAAAGTGTGGAAATGAAACCTGTAGCCTTGGTCTATGGTTTGTAAAATCCACTTGTCTCTTGTGATATAGTGCCAGTTTTTTGAAAATAATGCTAACTTTCCGCCTAAGGGTGCTTCTATTTGTTCCCTGGTAGGCGGTGTCAAAACCAAGTCACTGTGATTGTCCTGTTGCAGTGGTAGTGGTTGTGTCTGTGCCTCGTTGGTTGTTACCTTGCCACTGGCGTCCCCTGTAGGCACCTCCTCTGGATTGATTTCTGCCTCTTGAACGCCTATTCCTGCCTCTCTGAGTTTTAGAGGAGTCTGGAAAGGACCAATTTTTGGAAGGCCAGTTCCTGCTAAACCTTGGAGGCTGAACCTGTAAGAAATCTTTCACTGTTTGTACAGATTTTGCCTTCTCTTCCATTTTCTTCAATACCTGTTGGGCAGGAGAACCAAATAAACTGACCTTATCCATAGGAGCATCTAATAGCTTTGCTTTAACATGATCTGGCAAGACCTGTTCTTTCAACCATGCATGCCTTCTTATAACTGTGCCAGTCATGGCTGATCTAAATGAAGCCTCCAGTGCATCATAGCCACATTTTAAGGAATGGTTACTAACCTGCTGAATGTTATTCACCATTTCTAGAACATATTTCTTATCTAAAGAGTCATCCGAGGACAGTTTCTTAGTTAACTGATCAAGCATAAACTCTTGGTATTGGATCATATGAAACTGACAGTTCAATGCTCTAGCTGAGAGAGTAGCAGAGGTGTATACTTTTTTACCCCATCTCTCTAAGGACCTGGATTCCCTTTCAGAAGGGAGAGGGTTTTTAGCTGAGGTCGAAGCTACTGCCTTAGGCCCCTGGAAAATAGTGTCAGGATCTGCGAAAGGGGCCTTGTATAAATGGTGATGAGTGTCTGGGACCCTGTAGAACCTATCGGGCTTAGCAGGGGCAGGAGGTAAAGTATCAGGAGCAGTGCAAGCATCATTAAATGCATCATCCACAACAGGAAGAACTGGAGGTATAGCTAAAGGCCTATGTTGTGGTAAGTGTAAAAAGGTCCTAAGCCTTTTCCTTGAATCTGAGAAATCTTGTCCCTGCCATTGGAATTGCTCTCTCATGGCATGTAAAGTTTCCCCAAAAGAAAATTCCTCTGGTGGAGAAGCAGAAGGAATCGAATCTTCAGCATCGGAATCTTCATAAGTAGAAAAAGGAGCCTCTGGATGGTCTGTATTGTCTGAATCATCAGAAGAGTCATCTGAGGACACTGGCTCAGGGGGCTCTGCTCTAGGTCTCTTTTCTGGAGGCTGAGAGGCCCTGTCTGGGTGAGATTAGGATCCCCTTATTAAAGAGATGAGATCCTCTGCCAGAGTAAGCATTTGGGAACTGGAACTGGGCCTGTGAGTGGGGGGCTTAATAGGCACAGACTTAGAAGTTTTGGCTGCTTTAGCCCTGGCAAAGGCCTTTATAGACATGGCTGCAGGAGGCCTAGCAGCACCACGTGCTGGGGTAGAAACATCCAAAGGGATGGTGTCCGATAAGTCTTGTGAAACCACAGTAGTAGGTAAAACTTCAGAGGCCGATTCAACTAGGATAGAGGGGGCCTCGGTAGTAGTCCTGGATTTGGCTGAAGATTGAACCGTTTGCTCGGTTTCGGCCGAAACAGAGACACTCGCGGTTTGCTTAACCGTGGTTTTGGCCGAAACCGCGGGCCACGAGTGTCGGTCCTTTTCTTTGCGTTTCTTAACAATTTGAGTAGTCGGAGGATCCGACGGCATTATGTACGCAAAATCTGAGCCGAAAAACTGTTCAGCAAACTCCGACCGACGCCTAAGCGTTCGTCGGTTGAAAGAAGCACAGGCTAAACAAGCTGCTACGTCGTGGTCTGGGCCTAAACAAGGTAAGCAGTAAGAGTGGAAATCTTTATGAGGTATTTGTTTCCCACAAGTTAAACAGTTATTCACTTTTTTTGACATCGGCTGAGGCAAGAAAGAGTCCCCAACGGGGTACTTAGCTTTTTAGAAGTCTTCGAAGTAGTATTCGGTAGTAGTAATCTCTGGATCTGACCGACCGGCACTTGCGAACAGCTTCTGCTTCAGGCGCCACGCGGCAAGAAAGACTGAGGAAAATGGCGTCGGCTGATGCCTTTATACCCGAAGAACTGCAGCTATGACGTCGGGTGAAGTGCGACACCAGCCGAGGCCAGACCCAGACTTTGGAATCCGGCCGACAGAAGGGCTGCCTGACGACAGGACAACCCATTTGTAAGGACTGCAGATGCATCCTTGAAGGACATCATTAAAAACACCAACTAGTTTAAATATCAGACTCTGGCTAGATCATCTTCTCAGCTTCTCCTTACACTCAAAACCCTCCACAATTGAAAAATCTGGGCATCTATACCTCCCTCACTTAAAAACGCATCCTCCTACCCAAAATGGTATTAGCTGAAAATGTAGCTCCTGAAAAAGGAAAAATGCCACTGTAATGTATCAAATCACAAAACCTAATCAGCCATGAACTCCCACTTACTGGCAATTTTCCCTATTCCCTCTGGTGTAACCAGTTCATACTACCATTCTAATGCACCGCTGAAGTACTTCAAACTTTAGATCTATCATGTAAGCAATTTGCCATTCATGCAACTCTCTACCAAAAATATATTCTTTTGTATACAACTATATGCAACAATGCAATGCATGCTTTGTAAACCTGCTCTCCTGTCTCCACATCTCTAAAGAAATTACATACATGTTTTATTTCTATTATTGTACAATATCAATTTGGATATCCATACTCCGTGCCCACCCCCGGACAAGAAAACCACCATGAAAAACTTTTCAAAAGCAAACTTCACATTACTTAAGACCGAGGTGGAAAGTTTTAAAGCCCCCATGCTGAAGGATAACACTGTCCAAGCTGCAAAATCCTTTACTAATGAATTCTACGGGCAGCTACAAGAATGCATGGATTGTGCCATCCCAAGCAAAACCAAGACTCACTCCTCCAAGAAAGGAAACTAGTCTGATGGACTCCTGCCATAAACAAGCTATACAACAGAAGGAGGAAACTAGTACAGAAAAAAAGAATAAAATCCCAAGAAGGGAAGACATCCCTGATCAGTATCAGCAAACTACGATCCCTCATAAAATCATCCAAGGCGAGCTTTGAAAGAAAAACTGCCAAGTACTCCAAAGATAACCACAAGGCATTCTTTAGCTATCTCAAGAATCTAAGTGGCAATGCTCAGATCTGCTCGGAGTTAGTGCAGAATGGCACAAAATACACTGAACCGACCGATATCGCCAACATCTTGGCAGGCAGGTTCAGCGCAAACTTCACCCCCGTCTCACCCCCAAAAGGGCCCATAACCATACCAGAAGAATGTAGAGTCCCTGAAATCAGACACCCAGGTTAAAAAAGCCCTCTCCAAAGCCAAAAACTCAGCATCAATGGGACCGGACGGTGTCCCAGGCTGCGTCCTACACAAGCTCAAAGACAAACTAACCCCTCACCTAAACACACTGTTCAAACTCAGCCTCTCCACAGGCTACATACCCACAGAGTGGCGCATGGTGGAGCCACAACAGACCCCGGGAACTATCGCCCTATAAGCCTGACTAGCTTGGTATGCAAGGCTATGGAGCGCATCATCATGGAACTTATTAACAGAGACATTGGGAACCTCCAAACACTGGATCCTACCCAGTCTGGCTTTGTTAAGGGCAGATCATGCCTCCTAAACCTGGTGGACTTCTTTGAGACAGTTACCAAGGCTATAGACGAGGGAAAGGTGGTACACACACAGCCTACCTAGACCTCGCCAAGTCCTTCGACACCATTCCCCATTCTGGTATTATAGACATGCTCACCAGCCTGAACATAAACCCCTATGTCACAAGATGGGTTGCCAACTGGCTCACGGACAGAACCCACATGGTGAGAGTTGCGGGAGCTAGGTCCATCTCTAAACTGGTTACAAGTGGTGTTCCCCAGGGCTCAGTCCTAGGACCCCACCTGTTCGGCATATACTTTTCAGAGGTACAGGCAAGCACAGGAGGACTATGGCTGACCAAGTTCGCAGACGACTGCAAACTAGGGGCTATAATTGACTCTCTGGCTGACACAGACATCCTCCAAAAGGGCCTCACAGACGGATACATGGTGTCAAAATCATGGTCTCGAGCTAAATGCCAAAAAGTGCATAGTCATTCTCTTCGGAAAAAACAAAGTACCCACAAACTACCACATAGGTGGTAGTCCCCTAAATACGGAAGACGTAATAAGGAATCTGGGGACCCAAGTAGATAGCAATCTCACCTTTGATAATCACACTGCCAAAGTGGTTAAAAAATCCTTCTACGTGGCCCACCTAATCACAAAAGGGTTCGCATCCAGATCAAAAGAGGTCATTGTGCCCCTCTACTCATCACTCATCAGACCCATCTTAGAGTACAATGCCCCATTTGGGATGTACCTTACAAGACACCTGCAACAGCTGGAAAGACCACAGAAGTACCTCACCAAGAGGATCAATGGCCTCAAACAGATGCCCTATGCAGCTCGACTGAAGAAACTCCATTTGTACTCGGTTGCATACTGCCTACTCAGAGGTGATCTCTGCCTGACATACAAGGCCATGTCCAACCCAGAATTGAATCACATGCTCCACCTAAAGAAAACCTTATCCCCCTCGAGCCACACGCTCTAGGGATCTAAACCTCACCACAATAATAAATAGGACATGCTGGAGGAATAGATTCCTGTCCCAGAGACTTCCCATGCTTTGGAACAAGATCCCAATCTACATTAGGCAGAGCTCCTCGTTAACGCTCTTCAAAAGAAACCTTGACGAGTAGATGGGAAACAGTAAGTTTACCCCGGGGATCACTTCAGTGGCTCTGCTGGACAGAGGCACAGGGAACTAAGGGGACGGCGAAAGCCAACACATTCTGGCTAGACTTATAAATGCCTTCGGGCAGATAGCCCAATACCCACCTATGAACCTATAATATTCTCAGCGACAATGTAATTATATTTATTTTATCTCATGCAATACATCTGTGAAAGAGTCAAACTTTAATGCTTTCCTGGGATGAGACTAAACATGGTCATTTGGGATTAGTGTTTTACCCTAGTTAACATATTAAATAAATACATCAGTTAAGCAATAATCCACAACTGTGGGAGGATATACCAGGATTTACCAAAGGCTGGTGTGGTTTGATCAAGAAGGTGAAGTCAGAGTGATTAAAAAGACAACTGTGGGTAAATCCTGATATATCTACAATCAGTAGTGGATTATTGCTTTTATACAATCACATTACCTTTCTAAAATTATGTGACTGTATAATAGAACTTGGTGCTCTTCCACATTCTGTCATGAAAGCAGATGTACTGTATGTATGGTGCATCTGCATGCTTTCACCATACATCATTTTAATACAAGTGTCAAAATGGGGAAGACACAGACTCTATAGCACTCTTGTTATCTTTTTAATTTGCTTTCAGGTTACATTCCAGTACGAATTTATGAGAAGAACATGGTTGTGCAGTTTAAAAAGATAGGAGGGATAGGAAAATCAGTGACGTTCTGCAAAAGTGTAGACATTTACCAGGTAAATGTTTCTGTTTGAACTCATTTTCTAGTATCCCTGGTAAAATATGTTAGGAGCAGGTAATCAAGCATGTATCGATGCAAGTCTGGTTGCTCAAGAATATTTGAATGGCTGGCTTTTTTTTTTTTTTTTTACTGGTATATGCTAGATTTACAAATAGGACTGTCCAATCAGCATGCATGCTTTTGAACAGCAATGAGCCATTATTGTATAAAATGTATTTATTTATGTCATCCACTGTATAGTTTCTTAAATATGCATTGGAAACTAGGGCAGATCTGGTGGAATGAGCTTTTGGTTTAGTTCAAAAAGATTTATTTCTTGAAGTGTATGTGAAGGAAATAAAGCCTGAAAGCCATTTTGACAACATTGTTTTGGAAACCGTTCTGCTCACTGGGGCAAAGGGACTGACTAACTGAGGATCTTTCCTCATTCTTCTGCTGTGAAGGTAAAATCTGAGTTGTCTACGAATATCCAGTGTTTGCAAAGGAAGTCTTCTCTCATTAGAATGATTAGGGAAGAAAACAGGTAACTGGATTGGCTGACAATTTACCATCTGATGTCAATTATGGAATAAGAGATGGGTTGGTTCACAGAGAGTCCCTCTCCTTATGAAAGACTAAGAATGCTGGAGTTGAAGATGAGGCTTGCAGTTCTAAAATCCTGGATGACTTGATGGCAAACAAAACAAGGTTTTCTAAGACAGAAATGTTAGGTCTGCAGATGAGGTTGTATTAAAGGGGGCTTTCATTAGAATCTCCAGTACTACACTGAGGTCCCAAGGATAGGGTATTTTACTGGAAAACATACAATGAAAATTCCTTTTGAAAATTCTTTACAAAGCTTGTGTGAAACAAAAGAAACATTGTGAAAACTGCTGCAAAAAATTATAAATGGATACCAGTTGTACTTTAATTGTAGAGTAGCAAGAACGTGCCTCAAATAGATTTGAAAAGAATTCTGGAATGTAAGCAATAAATTGGTCTAAACTTTGTCTTTTAGCCACATGGAAAAACATTTCAATTTGCTTTTGAAAAGTTTACAACTGGATTGCTTTTGTGAAGTGGACAAGATGTGGGATTACTAAGGATCCTTGGTCATCACAGGAACTGGAGAAACCATGCTGTTAATTCAGGCTCGATAAATTCCTGGTGGGGTTGCCTAGACGGGAGACCAGAAGGCATGGGTGATTCTGTAACAAACGCCTGAGCAAGGGGAACCAGAATTACCTGGAGCAGAATTATACATTGAGTATTACTGTGGCTTTTGTGAAGATTGGGAGAAGGATGAAGGCTGCCAGCTCAGCCAAATAGAATTTGATACATAATTCTGGCATTTGTAAATATAAATGTAAAATACAGGCTTGTTTCTTAAATTAAATAAAGTACTGTAAAATGTTGAACTTCAAGACTGTAGCAACACTGCCATCTGCTGTAAGGAAAACGAAGTCAAGCATCTCAAATCTTTCTTTTGAAGTTAAAATTATTTCAAATCTAGCCTTTGATTTGTAGAGCTTGGAATCAGTCTGTCTGGGCTAGCACATTCTTTCTATTGTTTTAACTTAAGGAATAATTACTAGAGTGTACATGTAAAATGTCTTTTACTGTTGTAGCTTCCTGAGCAGATGTTAGCTTGCTAAATAATGTAGTCTGTTGGGCTGTCAAAATGATGTAATGTGTATACTGGGAAACCTAAGTGTCAAATGATGTAATCTGGGAGGGCCCAGCAGAAATGTTTGTTAGTGATTTTAAAAACTACTGCTCAGAGGGAGACTGTAAGCATTTTGATCTTGGACATTCAACTCATCAGCACTGCCTTATGCTCTATGTAAGTAAGTTACTTTAGAAGTATGTTTTCTTGTAGCAACAGCTAGGAATTAGAAAAGATTAGACTAAGTGTTTTTCTGTTATGTCAGAACTGTACTACTGAATTATTTTAAGTTTCTGTGTGATCTCTGAACTCTTGAATAACACTGTGGTGTAGTAGTATTGTCTTGTGTTTTTAGTATTTATTACCAAATATTTTTAAACCCTTTTCAACTGTGGCTGGTTTATGTAGAGATAAATTAAGCTCTAGAGTACACTGCGTGCTTATAAGTGATCCTGTACTAAGCCCTTCCAATAAGCCTTGATTGCTTAGTTACACTACCATTGGATAATAACATTGGACAGTAATAACTGGACACCCTTTTAAGGGCCTTTGGGTAGCTGATAATTATTAGTTGGTGGTGGCAGAAAGTACTACCGTACAGTCTGGGCATAGGGGCACAGCTGGAGAATCTGTGTCAGCCTTTCCCAGGAGTGTCTATGAAGTTGTATAAATACTTATCTCAGAGTGTGTGTGTGTGTGTGTGTGTGTGTGTGTGTGTGTGTGTGTGTGTGTGTGTGTGTGTGTGCGCTTGTGTGTGTCAGCTACTTGGGCAGGGACACGAAGCACTAGTTGGACAGAGAAGGTAGTGGAGGTTAGCTTGCCAACTAGGCTGAGATCTGGACTCTATAGCTGTGCCAGTGGGGAGTCTTATTGGGGACCTGGAGAGCAAGGGAGCAACCAGCCCCAGACTGACTGTGATCTCTGTGTGCTCTTAAGGGAAATTGCACTTTACTGTGTGCATTTGTTATTCTTTCCTCATATATGAGACGCCCTCTCTGGTGTTAGTTGTGAGGATTGAGGCTCCATGATTGCTGGGCCAGGGCACAGGCATCACAGCTTTGCACACAGTTTTTTTTTCTGAAGAAATATGGAAATTATGAGAATAGGGGTTCAAATGAAAGTCCAGGAAGCCAGTGATAGCCCAGAATACCTCTTAATAACTAATCTTCCAGAAGGAACTGGGCAAAGTAGCTGTTGCACTTAGCGTTGGATGGGTACACAAAAAGGCTGCAGCAAAGCTGGGCCAAGCAGCTGAAGATTTGTTGAGCTACTGAAAACTTGAACTAGTGAGGCATCGGGATAGACCTGCTGACACTGTCCTCTAGACAGATGACTTTTCACACAAGTTGCATTTCAGCCAGAAAGTAATGTAATGTGATTGCCTAATGCCACACTCTCATGGTCCCTCTGCCAAGGAGGAAGCATTTAGCTCCTGCTTGTTTACAGTATACCATACTACAAAAAGATAAATAAGTGGTATCCCTCGAGGTCTTAGAAAAAGACAGTATGCAACCTATACTGGGTCCAAAACAAAACCAAAAAGAAACTTCGCAGTATGGAGGGTGTGATGTTCACTTCCTAAATTATGTTATCCATTTAGTTCACTTAATAAAAATCGAATTGTAAAATATAACTCTAAAATACATGCTACAAAATAATCAAACAGAAAATTTGTAGATAATCCACAGCTGAGTTAAAATGGAATATCCTTTACTGAAACACAAACAAGTGATCCTAGTTGAGTATAATGAAAAGCATCAAAAAAGTACAGTTGTGTACTCTTACCATAAATGTAGATGTTAGAGTGTATTCATTTCTGCAGTCAATCACACTTGGGTTATCTGCTTGCAGGTAACCCTCAGTCAGCCCGAACACCAGAGACTTAGTATTTCTGTGTTGGCTGCTGTTGCTCCAGGAATAACATCAGGTCGTCAGGGGTATAAAAACAGGCAGCCAACACCATTACATCAGTTTTTCTTGCCTCAAATGTCAGGAGCCCTCCCAAATAGGGAGCTAAGTTATGGTGGGGAAAACACCACCAGTTAAAAGTAAATACCAATACCAATACCACTGAAGGGGGTGAGTAGTAGACAGAGAGGAGGGAGAGAGAGAGAGACAAGGGGGCTGGAGGGAGGGACACCAGGACTGCAACAGTGAATACACTCAAACATCTACATTTATGTAAGTGTACACAACTATACTATGTTCTTCGTGTTTCACTGTTGCAGTCATCGCACTTGAATAGATTCCCAAAGCTGAAGAAGGGAGGAGGCAGTCAAGAAGTGTTGGGGTTGGATAGTATGCCTTGCAAGACTGCTGTTGCAAAACCCGCCCCGGATTTGGAAAATATAAGCAGTTGGTAATGTTTGGTGAAGGTGTGTACAGAACTCCAGGTAGCAGCTTCCAGGATGTCCCTGGTAGGGTCTCCCCTGAGGAATGCTGTAGAGGTGGAAGTTGCCCTAGTGGAGTGCATTCTGACCCCTTGAGGGGTAGGTTTCCCATGGTGCTTGCAGCAGGAATAGATGCAGTGTGCTATCCATTTGGAAACTGTTTGCTTTGAAATGGTCTTGTCCTCTGCCCCTGGTGCAAAGCAAACAGTGGTCAGATTTCCTGAAGGTCTTAATCCTATCAAGGTAGAATCTGAGCTGTTTGTGCGCATTCAAGGAGTGCAGGATCTTTTCCCCTTTATTTTGAGGATTAGGGAAGAAGGTTGGCAAATGGATAGATCAGTTGAGAGCCACACTGGACACCACTTTAGGCATAAAGGAAGGGTTAGTCCAGAGGGAAACCCTGTCAGCATGGAAAATAATTAAGGGTTCCACAGCCATAAGTGCTTGTAGCTCAGACACTCTTCTAGCTGAAGTGATGGCCAGAAGCAAGGCTGTTTTTCAAGACAGGAATTTTAACTCTGCTGATGCTGCAGGCTCAAAGGGGGGAGTGTGAACTCTTCCAGTACAAAGTTCAGGTCCCAAGCAGGGGTGGGTTCTCCTAGGCAGCCTTAAGTTGTTTGCCCCTCTCAGGAACTGTTTGATAAGAGGGTGAGAGAAGAGAGGTGGCTCAGTGTTGTAATGAGCCGAAATGGCAGAGGCATGTATCTTAATGGAGGAGAAGGATAGGCCTCTGTGCAGATCTGCTAAGTAATCCAGGATTAGAGGCAGGGAGGGCAGAGTTGTGTCCTCTCCTTTAGATTGAATCCAGGATCAATACCTGTTCCACTTATCAGCATAGGATTTCCTTGTACTGAGATCTTCTGGCTTCAAAAATGACATCCAGCACCTGCTTACTTAGGCTGGTTGCTAGGGGAGAGTTCAAAGAATAAGCCAGGCTGCAAGATTTAGGGTTTGCAGTTGTGGATGCAATATCTGTCCCCACTGCTGAGAGAGCACGGTTGGGTTATGGTGTAGGTGCCTGGGTGGCATCGGTGTCAGGCTGTGCAGGAGTGGGTACCAGTGCTGGTGTGGCCAATCCGGGGCAATCAGAATTGTCTTTGGTATGTCCTGTCTTATCTTGAGCAATACTTTTGAGAGAAGGGGCGGGGGGGGGGGAAGGCATAGATTGAGAGATTTGCCCACTGGGAGGATAGGGCATCCACTTTCCAGGCCCTGCTGTGAGGTGTCCTGGAGCAAAATTTGCTGAGCTGGTGCTTGCAGGGGAAGGCAAAGAGATCCACCTCTTGGGTCCCCCATTTCTGAATCAGAAGGTTGATGGTCTTGGGCTCTAATTGCCACTTGTGTGGGTCTAGTAGATTTCTGCTTAAGCCGTCTGCCAGTGAGTTTTGTTTGCCTGGCAGGAATTGAGCTTGCAGATGGACCTGCATGTCCAAGGTAGTGTTCCACAGGGCCATGGCTACCCTGCAGAGTGGGTAAGAGTGGGTTCCCCCTGCTTGTTGATGTACCACATAACCTTGGTGTTGTCGGTTTTTATTAGCAGGTGTCCTGGTGACAGTAGGGATCTGAAAGCTGTCAGAGCATGCTCTCTCTTTTTGGCTGATGTGCAGACGAATTTGACTTGGGCTCCAGTGGCCCTGAATGAACTTGGCATCCATGTGGGCCCCCAGGCATAGTCTGAAGCATCTGTGGTAAGGGCCTGGGCAGCGTGGGGTTGAGTAAAGGGCAGTCCCTGGTTGTGGTTGCATGCTGCTGCCCACCAAATAAACTCTGTCCTTAGACAAGGTATGATAGGAATGACAGTTTCCAGGTCCTGTGAGTGTTGGCACCAAAGACTTTTTAAGTACCACTGAAGTTTCCTCATAAGCAGTCTGGCATATGGAATTAGTAGGCTGCATGAAGCCATGAACCCTAGGGCCTGCAGAATTTTCCTAGCGGATGGCTTGGTTCTGGTTGCCATTTGAGTAAAGTAGTCTGTCAGACAGGCTTGTTTTTCTGGAGTGAGGAATGCCATCTGGGATGCTGTGTCCAAGCTTGCTCCCAGGAATACAATCTTTTGACTGGGAACTAGTTTTGATTGCTTTTTGTTGATGGTGTACCCCAGGGAGGTTAGAAGGTTTTTTTTTACAAATGTCAGGTGCTGCAACAGCATTTCTTGACTGCCTGAATCAGGCAGTCGTCCAAGTATAGGTAAATATGAATATTTTTCTGTCTGCAGTAAGCAATGGCTGGACTCAGGCATTTTGTGAATACTCTGGGAGCAGTGGATAAGCCAACGAGAAGTGCATAGAACTGGTAATACATAGATCCTGCCCTGAAGTGTAGATATTTCCTGCATGACTCCCTTACAGGAATGTGCAGATAGGCTTCTTTTAAGAATAGGGTGACTAACCAGACATCTTTGGCTAGCACAGGCAGAAGCTGCTGCAGGGGGAGCATTCTGAATTTTGGTACCACCAGGAAGGTGATGAGAATAGAAAGCTCTAGGACTGGGCACCAAGTGCCCTCTTTTTTGGGTACCAGGAAAAGTCTGGAATAAAATCCGTGACATATCTATTCCTCAAGAACAGGTTGAATTGCTCTTATACAGAGCAGGGATTGTTGGTTTTGTGCCTCTGCTCACTGGTTTGGAAGAAGGTCTGGGAACCCTTTTGGGGTTGGCACAGAGTGGAAGTAAAATCTGTACGCCTGGGATACAATGTTGAGGACCCATCTGTCTTTGGTGATGGAAAGCCAGTTTTTTGCATGAAGGCATGTTTTCCTCTTAGGGGCACAAGCAGTTGGGCAAAGGTGGGGAGTGGAGTTGAGAAGTCATTGGGAATTCTTTCGATAAGGGGGTGGTTTAGCACTCCCAGCTTTAGAGGTGGAGGCACTCCATTGCTTAGATCTCTGCATACCCTGAGACTGTAGTCTGGGGGGTCTGTTTCCCCTGGGTCTAGGTTGAGATGTCCTAGAGGGGGCTGGAAAGGACCAATGTTTCGAGGGGCAATGCTACTGAAACTAGGAGGCTGTACTTTCAAGAATTTTTTGACTGTCTGCATAGATTTAGCTTTTTCTTCCACCTTTTTTAAGAACCTCTTCTACTTTGGTGCCAAACAGACAGTCCTTGTTCAAAGGAGCAGAATGCATAAGCTCATGCAATTCTTTATTTTCTGCACAGTCTGTAAAGGGAGCTATGCTATTTTTTTACTTAAGTTCCATAATATGTTGTTGGCACTTCAGCATGTGAAACTGACAATTCAAAGCCCTAATGGCGAGAGTTGCAGAGGTATATACTTTCTTACCCCATCTGTCCAACACTCTGGACTCCCTGTCAGAAGAGGTGGGATTCTTAGCTGTAGTTGCTTTGATACCTTTAGGCCCTTGGGAGAAGACCTCTGGGTCAGCAGTAGGATTTCTGAAAAGGAATTTGTGAGAATCAGGTACTCTGTAGTGCCTGTCTGGTTTCCTAGGAGCAAGGGGTAAAGTATAAGGAGTTAAAATGGAATCCATAAAGACATCATCCACAACATCCAGGACTGGTGGAATTGCTAAAAGCCTATATTGTGGCAAATCTAGAAATTTTCTGAGTTTATTTTTGGACTGAGGATAGTCTTAGCATTCCCAGTGGAAATGCTCTTTTAAAGTATGTAAGGTTTCCCCAAAAGAAAAATCCTCTGGAGGAGAAGCAGAGGGAATGGATTCATCTGCATCTGAATCCTGATAAACAGATAAGGGTATGTTTTCATAATCAGATACCTCAGAGTTGTTTGACTCGTCTGTTAAAGCTACTGGGGACAGGTTTCCTTCTCTTAGCAGGGGAAGGTCGACTTCCCCTAATCATCATAATATGGTCCTTTGCCATTTTAAGCATTTGATGTTGTGGCGAGGGAGCAGGTGCATGCGCTTTGGTCGTCGGTTTTTAGGCATAGCACATACTCTTGGCCTTAGAAACTCGGTAGATTTAGACAGAACTGAAGACGTCGGTTTGAGTCGAACATCGGTAGTGCGAAGAACTTCCTCTGAAGCTGGTGCCTGCTCGGTGGCTCCAGACCCATCCAAGGTAGAGGCATCCGCCAGTTCTGTAGTCGAAGAAGAGTCTCGGGGCATACTGGACTCCAAACTGGTCTCAGTAGAGGCCTGCGAATCCAGTGAAGTGGGCATCAGGGGCTGTGAAAGCACCTCACTGACTACCGGCGAACTGACAACTGGCTTAACGGAAGCATAGTCAGCAGCTTTGAACCTGTGCGGTCTGTCTCTTATCTTTATCCCTTACGTTTTTTTGGAAGATCGGTAGTTGGAAGGCTTACCGAAGCCATTAAGGAATACGGAGATCAAGAATGGAAGTATTTAGCAACAAAAAGGGCCCAACGACGAATAGTTGAGGCGTTGAATAAGGCACAAAACCGACAGGGGGGTACATCGTGGTCTGGGTCTAAACTTGTGACGCAGTAAGAATGGAAATCTCGGTGTGGTATTTGCTTTCCACAGGCAAGACAATTGTTAACTTTTTCTAACATCAGTTAGAGCAAGAAAAAAGGGTCCCCCCAATGGGGTACTTATCTTTAGAAGACTTCAGGATAACTCAATTTGGAAACAAAAACTCAGGCAGTGGCCGACCGGCACTCATGCGAACTGCTTCTGCCTC
This sequence comes from Protopterus annectens, assembly GCF_019279795.1. Lineage (NCBI taxonomy): Eukaryota > Metazoa > Chordata > Ceratodontiformes > Protopteridae > Protopterus > Protopterus annectens. The sequence goes on from NC_056746.1 coordinate 900,728,485, forward strand.
TGGCTCCTCGGCAAAAAAAACTGATGTAATGGCGTCAGCTGCCTGTTTTTATACCCCTGATGATCTGATGTCAGTCCTGGAGCGACAGCAACTGACGCAGAAATACAAAGTCTGGTATTTGGGCCGACTGAGGGCTACCTGTAGGCAGATAACCCAAGTGTGATGACTGCAACAGTGAAACACGAAGAACATCATTCTTTATTTATATATAATCAGGTTGTTTGGAGCAAGGGAGTAGTTAGAGGGCAGTTCTATTAAGAGCAATAAAAATATTAAAATCTTTCCGTTAGCCAAGTTCCCCCTTCCCCCTTAACACCATAGTGTAATCAGAGATTGTGCTACCTAAAACTGAAACTAGAAAGATAGAGACAAATTACAATACAAAACCAGCTTATTAACATTTTGCATAGGCTAACCAACTAATCAAAACTTTATTAAGAAACTAACTAACTAAAATGACTGATCTCAACTCTATAACTATGCCAGTGGGGAGCTTTACTGGAAATCTGGACAGAGTGAGAAACCAGCCCTGGACTGACTGTGGTCCCTGTGTGCTCTTAAGGGAAATTCACTTGATGCAGAAAGCTGAATTAGGAAATACTGTGTGTACACCCGTTATTCTCCCAGTGAACGTCCCTCCACAGGTGCCCAATGGTGAGGATTGAGGCTCCTTGATTACTGGCCCACAGGTGGGATATCGACATCCCAGACTGGTTGGCAGTGATGGGTTGTCACATATTAATTGGTGGCAGTGGTGGGATTTAGGCTTCTTGATTAATGGTCATGTGGAAGGTTGTCATATATTGGCTAGAAGTGGTGGGATCACCACATCACATATTGGGATCAGTGGTGTGGATAATGAACTCCTGCAGCCTATAAATAGTGGTCACTAAAGAAGGTGTCTACTCTCAAGCAGCCCTGCAAAGGAAGAAGGACATTTAGAGTTTCATATCACAATAGTTTTATTTATTTTTTGTTAGCTTGGTTAGTCAGGGAGAGCAGGCAAGGATGTCAGCAGAGGATCAGGGCAAGCAGACAAGCAGACAGTTGGCTGAGATGTGCCAAGCCAAAGGAATGGTGTATCCTAATCTGACTAAAGCAGAAATTATTGCAGCCTTAGTCAAACATGCATCACAGATCAGCAACCAGAAAGACAGCCAGACTGACCTTGGGGATGTACTCTCAGAAAATGGACAGTTCAACTTTGCCTCAGAGGACTTAAAAATCCATCTGGAGTTAGAGACTTGAACAGGAGACCAAACGTTTGGAACTAGAATCAATACAGAGACTGTGGCGTTTGGAAGCCGAAGAAAAGGACAAACTGAATGAATTAAAATCAGCAGAGAGACTGAGACATCTGGAAGCTGAAGTAAATGACAAGCAGAGGCAACATGAAAAAGAGATGCAGACTCTTCTCCAGGGTTATGGCAGTAATGGGGAAGGGAATAACTGAAACTCAGAAGCAGTAAAGGTCAGTAAATTGCTTCCACAATTTACAGAGGGCGATAATTTTGATAGTTTTATTTGTATGTTTGAAAGGGTTTGTCAAGGGCTTTGGGTACAGTCCCTGACCCCCTTACTCCATAGTAAAGCTGTAACTGCAGTTTCTAAATTGTCTGATACTGACTGTCTAGACTATAACCAAGTAAAGAAATGCTTATTAGAGTGTTTTACATTAACACCTGAAGCTTACAGAAATAAGTTTTCTGAGCATAGGCGCAAGGCAGATGAAAGCTTGTATGATTATGCTGCTGAGATAAACACTTACTTTCATAGGTGTGTGAGTGGGTGTCAGATCACCACTTTTGAAAGGCTGTCAGATCTTTGAGAGGGAACATGACCTTAGCACTTTACCTAAGGACATGAGAATCTGGTTGGCAGACAGAGAATGCAACACCTCTGATGAGTTGGGGAAAAAAGAAGACCTATACCTAGCAAGAAGGGCATTATTGCACAGGAAAGGAATACCCAGTGCTGCACATGGGTATAAGGGAACCCATGGTGGGCAGCTTAAATCACATCAACAAAGTCTGCCAGTAGCAAAAGAAGCCACTAGTTCAGGTTCACTGTCACTATCAATGGGTAAATGTTTTAAATGTAACCACTGGGGCCATGTAGCATATAGATGTCCACACAGGCAAGGTGGGGAACAAAAGGTGGGGGAGCCAGCAAGTGGGAATAACAGAATGCCAGTGGTAAGTTGTCTGGAGACAACAAGGGTACCAAAGCACTACAAGAGATTATATCCTATTTTAGTAGAAACAGGCCACTGGTAAGAGGGACACAGCCTCTGACCTAACCATTGTGAAGCCTGCAATGGTTAAACAGGAGCACTACTTGCTTGGGCAGTCTACTCCAGTCAGAGCTTTAGGAGGGACCCCATTCCAAATACTTTTGGCTAGTGTTCACCTTGATTGGGAGGGTGGAAAAGGAAGCAAGCAAGTAGGTGTGTTTGAGGATATCATTGCAGATGTCCTGACAGGGAATGATTTTGATAATGCGGTAACGTGTGCATGCAGTTACACACAGTCAGGCTTGGAGACAGGCATGTGGGTCTGGTAGCCTTGGGGGGGGGGGGGCAGACAGACTGCACACTTGAAGCCAGGATTGGTGAGGTGGTCACTGCAGAGAGGGAGCTTCCCTGTAGCAATGAGACTGAAGGTGAGTCACAGCTGCTGGTGAGTACTGATACTCCTTTGGACAGAGTGACTGCAAGGACAGAGGCGAGTAGCAGTACCCAGACTGACAGTGAGGCATTGCTGTCAGAGGATACCAGACTTCCTGTGGAAGGGGAGCTATGAAGAGTTACAAAGATGGACTTGATCAGAACCTACATTACAAGGCTTGAAGGGAGGTAAGTAGGGAGGCACCTGATTTTCAAGGGAAGGGGGAATCAGTACACTGGGACAAAGTGTTACTGTATAGAGAAAGCACCCTGAGGGAAGGGAGGGCTAGAAGATGAGAATACAGCAGTTGGTAGTACCCAGAGCCTACCATCTAGCACTTCTAGCCACAGCCCATGACATTCCCTTTGCAGGTCATATGGGTATAAAGAGTATGAAGAGACGTATTATGCAGAACTTTCATTGGCTTGGGATTTCAGGGATGTAACACGGTACTGCAGGACCTGGGAGCAGTGCCAAAAGGTAGGCAATACAGGAGAGAAGGTCAAAACTCCTTTGGTATCTTTGCCTGTGACTAAAGAGCTATTTCAGAGGGTAGCTATGGATATTGTGAGGCCTCAGAGTACCCCAAGCTCCACAGGGCAGAAGTATATCCTAGTGGTAGTAGATTATTCTACCAGATATCCTGAGGCAGTGGCCCTGTCCTCCTTTGAAGCAGAAAAGGTGGCAAATGCCTTGTTACAAGATTTTCAGCAGGGTAGGTTTCCCAAAAGAAACACTGACTGAAAGAGATGTCAATTTCAGGTCAGACCTACTGGCTTGTCTGTGGGAGCACTGTGAGCTGAAGCACATAAAAACCACCCCCTACCAATCACAGACTAAAGGTCTGGTGGAGAGGTTAAACTCTACACTAAAGACAATGCTGCAGGCATTTGCAGACCAGTTTAAGAGGGAGTGGGACAAATATCTGTCCCAGCTATAGTTTGTTTATAGAGAGGTGCCCCAGGAATCCACAGGTTTTTCACCCTTTGAATTGCTGTATGGACACAAGGTGAGGGGAACACTAAATCTGATTTGTGATGAGTAGGAGGATGAGTGTGAATCCCACAAGGTGTCTGCTGTGGCATATGTCCTAAAAATCAGGACAAGGCTCAGGGAACTCATGGGCTTGGCCCAGGAAAACCTGGCAGAAGCCCAACAGCAGTAAAGGTCTGGTATGACAGGAATGCTCAAGCCAGAGAATATGCTGTGGGGCAGCAGGTTATGGATCTCATTCCTGTCAAACACAACAAGCTGCAGCCAGCTTGAGAGGGACCCTTCAAAGTGGTAAGGAAGTTCAGTGATGTTAACTACATGGTAGAACCGCTAGGCAGGAGGCAGCACAAGCTGTATTATGTTAACATGACGAAACCTTACCCCGATAGACAGGCCCTTGTGCTGAGTATTTGCAGTGGATGGCAGGAGGAGTCCAAGGGAGATCTGATGACTTGATCTCCTCAGTGAGGCTCGGACCGACACTTCAGTGGAAGGGGTAGCAATATCCCAGCAGCTGTCCCCTACCCAGGTTTGAGAAATCCAAGCAGGATTACAGGATTTTGGGGGCCTGTTCACTGGGAAACCAAGGTGTACCCACCTGGTGCAGCACCATGTGGATACAGGACCCCAAAGGACTATCAAGCAGGCCCCTTATAGGGTGCCTGACAGAGTCAGACTCTGAGGGAGGAAATGTTGGACCTGGAGGTAATCCAGGAGTCCAGCAGTCCCTGGGCCTCCCCAGTGGTGCTGGCACCAAAGAAGGATGGCAGCAACAGGTTCTCTGTGGACTACAGGAAACTAAATAGCCACACATAGTCAGATGCTTACCCCATGCTTAGGACAGATGAACTAGAGCAGCTGGGTGGGGCCAAGTCTATAACCACTACTGATATTACCAAGAATTACTGGCAGGTGGCCCCGACTCCCAATGCTAAAGAGAGGTCAGCCTTTGTGACTCCTTTCGGCTTGTATGAGTTCATGAAGATGCTCTTTGGGGTGAGTAATGCCCCAGCAACTTTCCAAAGGCTGGTAGATCATATCCTAGCAGGAGCACAAAGGAGATTTTGCCCTTGCTTACCTGGATGATATTGCCATCTACAGCCATTCCTCGCAACAGCACCTTCAGCATGTCAGGGAGGTGCTGGGCAGACTACAGAGGGCAGGGTTAACCATCAAGCCCAGTAAGTGTCAGGTTGTTATGGCAGAGGTATTCTACCTGGGATACACAGTGGAGAATGGTAAGATAAGGCCAGAACCTGCCAAAGTGGAAGCTATTCAGGCACGGCCTGCCCCAGTTACCAAAAAGCATGTGACAGCATTCTTAGGGAAAGCAGGGTACTGCAGAAAGTTTGCCCCAATTAAGGTGCCACAGTTGCTCCCCTCACATACCTGACAAGGAAAAACAGGCCAGATAAGGTAGTGTGGACCCCAGCATGTGAGCAGACATTCCAGAAGCTTAAAGGAGATTTGCGAGGACCCCCCCCTGTGTTAGCCAGTCCAGATTACAGCAAAGAAATTGTTGTGCAGGTGGATGCTGTACTCAGCCAGGTTTCCTGAGAAGGAGAAGAGCATCCAGTGGTGTATCTCAGCTGTAGGCTCCAACCCAGGGAGGAATGGCAGGAAGGAATGGTATGAAGCTGTAGAAAAGGAATGTCTAGCCGTAGTATGGGCACTGCAAAAAATTCAGCCTTATCTTTACGGAAGGAAATTCACTGCAGTTACAGACCACAATCCCTTACCATGGCTACATCAAGCCAGCCAGCCAAATGCCAAGTTACTAAGGTGGAGCCTAGGGTTACAAACATATGATATGACAATGCAACACCACAGTGTGCAATAAAAGAAAAACTGCAGCAGACCACCACTAAAAATGACTGTTTAATAAATGTTAAAATAGTAAAAACAAATCACAGAGATCTCTGTTATTTGTTTTTACTATTTTAATATTTATTAAACAGTCGTTTTTTAGTGGTGGTCTGCTGCAGTTTCTCTTTTATTGTGAACTATGGTGCTTGGCAGTCAGACCTTTGGTGAGGTCTCTTAAATTTAATGTTTTTTTTAACACCATAGTGTGTGTTCAGCAATTCCAATGCAGATGGGATCTCAAGACAGGGAATGGGTAATATATTCCCAGATACGCTTATTCCTCTGAAGCAAAGTTTCTCAAGGGGCACTTGAAAAACTAGCGTGAGTCTTCGAAGGGGGGAGAAGTGTGACAAAAGAAGGTACTGCCAGCACAGCTAGCTGGAATTTTGTAAATAATTATATGCCAGTTATGAATATCAAACTAATCTATATAAGATGCTTGTGTTACAACTCTATTAGATCTATATGTCATGTGTATATCAAAATGCTCTGTACAGATGTTTGTGTTGAAAAGGTATCTGTAAAGTGCTTGTGCTTAAAATGTATCCACAGTGTGCCCTACTGGAAGAGAATAGAAATGCACATGCACTATTTTAACTATTTAAATGTATATGTTAACAGTGGAAACTGGAGGGTTAACCTCAGCACTGCAAACTTTAGAAAAATATTTGAAATTAAATCACTTTATAGGCTAGGCCATAAACAGGCTGACAGGTTTCAATGCAACTAGAGAGACAAAGTCTGTACTAGGAAGCCTTTTGTATTGTCTTTGAGGTGAACTAATTGCTACTTTGGAAGCATGAAGGAATGTAATTGTTTTATGACTTCCAGCAACTGCCAAAGTTCTGAGCAAATGTCCTTGTCTATGTATTTTTACAGGTAGATGCTAAATACTACTAGCTACCATCAATAGGGGTTTGCATGAGAACTAGAAGTCAGATGACCACAAATGTAATTCTGCAAGCTATCCCAGCAGTAATATTTTAGATATTATTTTGAGAAGTTTCTTGGTGAGACAGAGCATTCTGCATGTTGTCTTGGACCTGACGACGACAATAAGAACCCCTCAACACATCTGCCTTGCTCTAATAGTAAGTTACTAGGGAATAGTACAATTCTTAGATTCAGTCAGAAATATAGTGAAGCTTAGTTTAGATATTATTTTTCCTTATTTTTGAGACTGTCCATTAATGTTGTTTTAAATATTTCCTGTGATTCTGAACTCTGATATCACTGTGAATATATAGTTAGTACTTTCCTGTTCTACTACTGATTATTAAATATATTTAAACCTTTCATTGTGACTGATCTTTGGTATAGATATTTAAGCTCTGAGAGTACTTGCATATTTACTTGGTGACACTGTCGGCTACTCCTAATAGCCTTGCTCTTGGTCAAACTATCATTTGTATTAATATTACACAGTAAGAATGGACACCCTTTGTTAAGGGCCTTAAAGATACTGTCAAGGAGTGAATGATGGCAAGAGAAATTAACTTGTATTCTGGGCAGAAGGGAGCAGAGCTAGTAAACATCTGCCAGCCTTTCCCAGGTGTGTGTGTGTGTGTGTGTGTGTGTGTGTGTGTGTGTGTGTGTGTGTGTGTGTGTGTGTGTGTGTGTGTGTATGTATATGAATCAAACCTCAAAGAGTGTGTGTGTCAACTACTTGGGCAGGCACATGAAATACTAGCTGGACAGAGAGGGTACTGGAGGTCTTTGCTTGGTCACTCAGCTGAGATCTCAACTCTATAGATGTGCCAGTGGGGAGTGTTATTAGGGATCTGGAGAAAGACTGAGAAACCAGCCCCAAACTGACTGTGGTCTCTGTGTGCTCTTAAAGGAAACTGCACTTGATGCAGAGAGCTGCATCTGGAAAAACTGAGTGTACCTTTTATCCTGCCAGTGAACGTTCTCCCACAGGTGCCAGTGGTAAAGACTGAGGCTCTTTGCTTACTGGCTCACTGGGTGAGATATCCACTTCACATATTGGTTGGCAGTGGTAGGTCGTCACACATGTATTTTACAGTTATATTCTACAGCTTGATTTTCATTAAGTGAACTAAATGCATAACATAATTTAACACATTTAATTGAAAGGTCCGATACACATACAGTAACCATTTCAAATAATGCACCATGAAGACCTAAAGATAAAGATGCAAGGTAATGAAGAAAAATTGAGACAATGATCCTTTTCTATTTACCTGTTGAAAAGAGAGGAATTAAAGAAATGGGTACTGGACATCTGAGCGTTATTATGTAAGACAGAAATTTCTTCAAAAAAAAGATAGGAAGATAAAAATGGAATTTAAAAATGTGGTATAAGTAAAAATAGAGACATGGGAAAGTAATAGGAATTATTTAGAAAGAGTGAAAACAGTTAATGGACTGCAGAAGAACAGGGATCTCACAAAACAGGAAGGGAAGCAACTGCAGAGTGCTAAATGGAATACAAGGGTACAAGGGAGTATTTGGATCTAGCCCTTTCAATAAGGCCCAAACAGAAGATTTTTCCACTTACTTTGATGCAACTTTTTGGTGGATTGCTTTGGACAAGCCGAAAAGAGGACAACCGAAGAAGAAAGCCTGGCATCTCTGGCTAGGGTTAAAATTGGAAGAACCACGTGGTCAACTTCAGGGCTTTTAGATCCAGTAGAGGAAATCCAGATGAGTTTCCTCAGAAGATCTAGATTGAAATTAAACACTCATGGAGGGTGTAGCAAATGAGTCCACAAACCTGCTGGGACCAAAACACGGCAATGAGAATCACTCTGGTCTTTCACCTTCTGGCTTTCCGAATGATTTTTTTTAAGAGTGGTATTGAAATAAAGGTGTAGAGGAGACCTGGGGACCAGTTGTGAACTAGATCATCCTGGGTGACCGGCCTACTAGAAGGATCAAGGCAAAGTACCTGCTGCACTTGTTGTTTAGGTACAATGCATACAGACAGCAGTAATGTTAGCTGCAGTGGCCGACGACCTGTGTGACCACTGTCTGACTGATGGACCATGAGTGAAGCAGGAGAGTACCTGCCCAAATTGTCTGCTAATACATCTGATACCATGGGATATGCGTTGCTGTCAGAAAATGGACAGAATCTTTACCACTGCCACATTCTCAGGGTTTCTCAGCAAACTGAGTATGATCAGTGTCACTTGTTCATCTCCAATACATAAAACAAGAAGGCTTGGAGTTTCGTTCAGGTGCTTTAATACATACAAACACATCAGGATGGAAAACGGCATCATTAAATACGAACAAATTAGTTAACGGACAGAACTTACATAAATACATGCTTACATCTCAACAGCTAACTACAAAATGACAGTCAGGCTTGCATATGCTCAGTATTTATACACTTGTGCAAGACCTTGGATAGCTTCTTAAAGGTATACACAAACACGCACATATTGATCTACAGCCTCCCTCTTAAAATGATTGCCCTTTATAAAAACAACATCAGAGTCAGGCATGCATTACTATATACATTGTAAAAAAAACACAACGTTCATGTCCAGCTTGCTTCATATCTGGTACAGGGTCTAGAGATTCGACCGTATCTCGTAACACAACAGTTCCAAAATGTAGCAACAAATTAAGAGAGTACTTACAACCACCAAGCCGATTTAAAAACTTTAATAAAACAAATGGCAGACACAAATAAAACGTTAGCGCTTTCAGTCAAAGCCCTTCATCAGACAAATGATTACATTTAAAACTGTATTATATACACATCTGTAAAAAAAAAAGCACATCCGATAAGAGATAATTAATCCGCCTCTTTTTAAGGTCTGGTTTTAAAGGGATAACACCATTTAAACCAGGTGCATGGTCTGCAGGAAATTCTATTATTCATTTCATCTCAGTGTGTTCTGTCACATTAACTAAATCTCCACCCCTAACTCCCATTATAACCTTCTGTAGAACCATAAAAGAAAAGATGTGATCTGAATATTGTTTCACATGCTGAAAAAGTGCATTATGTATGCTTCCAACATGAACAGCTGATAAGTGTTTCAATACTCTTCATTTATGATTCGTTTTTCCTATATAAAAACAGGAACATATATTACAATGAGCCAAGTAGACTACATCTGTTGTGTGGCTGTCTGCATATAAATGAAATTCATACCTTCTATTGGTCACAGGATGTACAAAATAATTATTTTTACTTATAAAAGGTCATGCCTTGCAATGCCTGCATGCAAGTGTTTCATTTCTTTTAGAATTACATTTTCTATCATGATGCTGAAACTGTTCATGACAAAGCAAGTCTTTTAAACTGCTATTTTGCCTAAACCCAAACTGAGGGGTATCACCCACTATGTCTGCAATCTTATCACTCATAAGAATAGTCCAGTTTCACTTCATTATATCACAAATACCTTTGATGTCACTACTATATCTAAACAGCATTCGAGGTCTCTCTTTCTTAACCATTACACAATCATCTTGTAAGCCCTTATCATGGCTCCTTGCTGTAAACCAAGGTTTCACTGCTCGTCGTCTTGCCCTTGTGCGTGTCTGGCCTATATCTGTAACTTTATCTTTACAGCCCCTCTTCTGCAAATTTTCCTTCAGATTATCTAGTTCCAACTGGAATCTCTCATCTTCAGTACACAGGCGCGAAATCCTATACCTTTGCCCTATGGTTATATTTTCAAAAGTACGCCTAGGATGCATACTGTCGAAGACTAGTAAGTTGTTCTTCCAACAGTTTTTCCTAAAAAAGGTAATTTGTATCCTCCCTTTATCATTTTTTGACAGTCTCACATCCAAAAAATATATATCTGTTCTGGAACTATGTGCACTAAATCTAAAAATGTCAGTGGTGGCTTCTAAATGGTGTAAAAAGGATTGCAGTTCTTCACTGCTTCCTTTCCATAACATAAAAAGATCATCTACGGATCTTGCATAATAAACCAACTGGTTCTTCCATAAGTGATCAACCCCAAATAAGCTCCTGTCTTCCCAGTAAGCAAGCACCAGGTTCACATAGGAGTTTGCACAGGGTGTGCCCATGGCTACACCCTGTGTTTGACGGTAAAAGGTTTCTTGATGTGGAAACACATTATTCTCTAAAAATCTTTAATATGTAGACAATTAATATATTAGTGTCTACATCAAACACTTGCTTTTTCATTAATACCATTTCAATGGCTTCCAAGCCATAAGCATTACTAATAATCGTGAACAGATTGTTCACATCCAATGCAACAAACAAGTACTCTGAACAATCTAAACCCATTGTTTCACTAAATAGTTTAGTTCGAAATTATCCCTTGTCTGAGAATTCTAGGGTATAGCGACACCACTTCCCTCAGTTTCGTCTCAACCCAGATGGAAAGGTTCTCAGTCACCCATCCCCTCCCAGACACTATAGGTAGCATGGGGGGATTAAACTCTTGTGAATCTTAGGTAAAGCTTTAAACAATGGTATAGTAGGATGTTCTGTCCTGAAAAATTTCAATAAATCATCAATAGAGCCTCTCATATTCATATCATGCAAACATTGTTTAACTTCACCAATAAGATACATACAGAAAGTGGATATAGAGGTTGGTATGTCTGCTGATCTCTTAGCATTGCTTTTAAACTACCATGATACATTGCTGCGTCAAGGACCATCACAGCCCCTCCTTTATCTGCAGGTTTAATTGTTAAACATTCATCCTGTATTAAAGCAGGCAGTGCCAGTCTTTTAGAAAATTTCAAATTAGTACATTTATATCTATTTCTATCACCACCTCCATTCAAAAACATTCTAATTTCTTGTTCACACACTTCCAAAAAAGTATCTTCTGTTGGTTGCATGGGAGGAACACAGGTGCTTGGTTGTCTTAAAGTACCTGTTGCTGCCTTGAGAGAACACACAGATGAAATGGATAATAGAATTTGTTGCAGACCATGCACCAGGTTTAAATGGTGTTATCCCTTTAAAACCAGCCCTTAAAAAGAGGCGGACTAATTATCTCTGATTGGATGTGCTTTTTTTTACAAATGTGTATATAATACAGTTTTAAATGTAACCATTTGTCTGATGAAGGGCTTTGCCCAAAAGCGCTAATGTTTTATTTGTGTCTGCCACTTGTTTTATTAAAATTTTAAAACGGCTTGGTGGTTGCCAAGTACTCTCTTCATTTGTTGCTACATTTTGCAATTTATTAGAGAGTTGTGACCTTAAGTGGAGAGTGACCAGTGTTTTCTCTGATTGTAACATAACAGCTGGGACAAAATTTAGTAACATAGATGGACAGTCTGCGGTGCACAACTCATATCAGGAGCTTCTGGATTCATCACAGGAACAGGAATGTCCTCTGGAATTTCCTCAGGAATTGAAACACCAGACAACTCACTCTGAAACAGAGTCTTTCTTGCAGGCTAGCTGCTGTGGTATAGGCTCAGACACTGGTCTCAAATGTTTCTGATTCAGTCTAAAAGTTGCTCCTTCTGCTTCTACAATGTACAGTCTTGGTTCTGGACCAATATTCTTCACGACATCAATCCGATCATAACCGTTGGACATTTGGATCCTTACCACTTCACCCTCTCATAATGGACTGAGCAGTCTGCTGGTCTTATAGAAGTTGGACTTCTGCGACAGGCACTTCTTCAACAGACTGGCTTTCACTGATCTGCTGTTCTTGATACAAGAGACCAACAAATAACTACTGATTGGTGATGCGGTTTTGGTTTGTCTCGACAGAAGTCTCTGAGCAGGTGAACCAAGATGTTTGTCACAAGGAACATTCCTGAGAGTCAAGAGATTCATGAAAACATCACCATCACCTTGTTTTTACTCCTCTAGTAACTGTTTTGCACTTTGAACTGCATGTTCTGCCAAACCATTTGACAGCAGGTACTCTGGACTACTTGTGACATAAGTCCCATTCTTCAGCAAATCTTTTGAACTGTTGGGTTCTAAACCGTGTGCCACTGTCAGAAATAACTTTGTGCATACTCCCATGAGCAGCAAAATGATGCTTCATCTCAGTAATAACAGTAGGTTAATCTTGAACCAATTTGTGTAAGAGTCTACTAACACCAAATAATGCTGGCAATTCCACTCGAAGATGTCTGTGGCTACTGTCAACAAAGGTAGTCTCGGAATTTGGCTAAGCTGAAGTGGTTCCTTCCATTGATGTGGCTTTGTACTATTACACACTGAAGATAAAAGTGCTGTTTCAAAGTCTTGTGACATCGAAGGCCAAAATATCAGTCTTCTCACCCTTCTTTTGGTAGATTTGGTTCCTGGCTGACAATGCAAGATAGTAATGTACTCTTATTGCAAGGACTTTGGAACAACTACTTTCAGACCTTTCATTATATCTTTGTCAGACAAAATCTCATATCTTTATGGAAAATAAGGTTGCACTTCTTGAGGTAAACTAGACTGCTTTGATGGCCATCTTTGATTGATAAAGTGGTTCCACTTTTATAAAACTGGATCCATGGCTGTGTGATTTCTCAGTTCATTAAGATGTGTTGAAGAAAAATTACTCACTTCCATGACTTCAAAATCAGGGTTCTCATTTTTTTGCTGTTCTGTGGTATTTCTGGGCGATATGGATAATGTATCAGCAAGACTAATAAGTTTGCCTTTCTTGTAGACAAGACTGAAACTATACTTTTGCAGTCTCAGTATGACATGTTCCAATCTGACTGGAACTGAATGCACTGGCTTTCTCAGGATAGTGACTAATGGTTGGTGGTCTGTTTCAATCTGGAGAGTTCTACCATAAACGTAATCATGGAACTTCAAACATGCAGACACAATTGCCAAAAGCTTTCGATCTTGGCATATTGCATTTCAGTTTGGGTAAGAGTTCTCGATACATAGACAACAGGTTGATCCTCTTGTGGAATGACTGCACCAAGTCCAAATTTAAGCATCAAAGGAAAGTGCAACTAGTTTGTGAACATCATAGTATCTGAGAGTTGGTGGACTAGCAGTTCTGTTTCAGGACATCAAATGCTTTGGTGTTGCTCTAACCAAGACCAGGACACATCGTTACGTGACAGCTCCCTGACTGGCGCTGAAAGCTGGCTCAAGTCTGGAATGAACTTGCCTAGGTAGATGACCATGCCAAGAACACACTGCAGGGCTTGAACATTGGTCTGGAGCTTGCATCTTGAGAATGGTTGTTTGCTTCGAAGGGTCTGATTGTAAGCCTGTACTCATAAATAAATGCCCAACATAAGTAAAGTACAGTTGTGTACACTTACCATAAATGTAGATGTTGGAGTGTATTCACTGTTGCAGTCATCACATTTGGGTTACCTGCTTGCAGTAGCCCTCAGTCGGCCTGATTATCAAAGTCTTGGGTCCTGCGTCAGTTGCTGTCTCATCTTTTCCCGTGACGTCAGGTAGTCAGGGGTATAAAGCATGCAGCCAACGCCATTATTTTCTTGCCCCAGATGTCAAATGCCCCCCAATGGGAAGCAATTCAATATATATATATATATATATATATATATATATATATATATATATGTGTGTGTGTGTGTATATACATACATATATGTATACATACACACACACAAGGTTATACCTCCAATAAAAAAGCAAATACACCAATAAGCTTTTAAGCATAGTAAAGGAGGGTAGAGATATAGCCAAAAGAAGTCAGGGGGCTGGAGGGAGGGTAACCAGGACTGCAACAGTGAATACACTCAAACATCTACATTTATGGTAAGTGTACACAACTGTACTATGTTCTTCATGTTTCACTGTTGCAGTCATCACATTTGGGTAGACTCCCAAAGCTAATGATGGAGGAGGAACAGCATTAGGACCAGCTATAAGGCCCTGCAAGACTGCAGTGGCAAAGCCAGCTCTGGATTTAGAGAAAATTGGTAAATGGTAATGCTTGGTGAAAGTATGTACAGAACTCCAGGTAGCAGCTTCTAGGATGTCCCTGGTAGGGACACCTCTCAGAAATGCTGTAGAGGCAGATGCAGCCCTGGTTGCATGGGGCCTAATCCCCTGTGGGATAGGTTTTCCATGGTGCTTATAGCAGAAATGAATGCAATGGCCTATCCATTTAGAAATGGTTTGCTTTGAAATAGCCTTCCCCTCTGCCCCTGCAGCAAATGCCACAAGCAGTTATTCCAATTTCCTTTGAGGTTTAGTCATGTCCAAGCAAAATCTAAGTTGTCTGTGCACATCTAAGGAGTGCAGTATCCGTTCCCCTTTGTTCTGTGGATTAGAAAAGAAGGTTGGCAAATGAATGGACTGATTAAGAGCCACACTGGATGCTACATTGGGCATGAAAGAGGGTACATCCTGTCTGCATGAAAGATGATGAAAAGTTCCACTGCCATAAGGGCCTGTAATTCAGATACCCTTCTTGCTGAAGTGATTGCTGAAAGGAAGGCTGTTTTCCAAGAAAGGAATTTTAACTCTGCACTTGCAGCTGGCTCAAAAGGAGGAAGAGTGAGTTTTTCCAATAAAGTTAAGGTCCCAGGCTGGAATTGGGCTCTCCTGGGTGGTCTTAAGTTTTTGGCCCCTCTGAGGAACTGCTTGAGCAGTGGATGAGAGAAGAGGGGTGGTTCTGTGTTGTGATGAGCTGAAATGGCTGAGGCATGAATTTTGATGGTGGAAAAAGAAAGGCCCTTGTGAAGCATCTCAGTTAAGTATTGAAGAATCTGAGGTAAATTGGGCGCTGCTGTGCCCATCCAGTGAGTTTGGTTCCAGGCACTTTTTTGGTTTTTCAGCATAAGATTTTCTTGTACTAGGCCTCCTTGCCTCCAAAATGACATCCAACACTTGTTTACTGAGGGATGGTAATGGAGAGATTAGGTAATTAGCCAGGCTGCCAGTTTCAGGGTTTGAAGCTGAGGGTGCAGAATCTAGCTCTCCTGCTGTGACAGCAGGGTAGGGGTCTGAGGCAGATGCCATGGAGCCAGCAGTGACAAACTGCGCAAGAGGGGGTACCAGTGTTCGCGTGGCCAGTCTGGTCCAATCAGTATCATCCTTGGTATGTCCTGTTTGATCTTTAGTAGTACTTTGGAGAGGAGAGGCATAAACGGATAGATTTTTTCAGCTGAAGGACAGAGCATCCACTTTCCAAGCTTGTTTGTGGGGAGTCCTTTTGCAGAATTTGTCCACTTGGTAGTTATGGGGGGAGGGAAAAGTACAGTTGTGTACCTACCATAAATGTAGATGTTCGAGTGTATTCACTGTTGCAGTCATTACACTTGGGTTATCCTGCTGGCAGGCTACCCGCAGTCGGCCCGAATTCCAAAGTCCTGGTCCGGTGTCAGTTGCTGTCACCTCTTCCCTGACATCAGTGCGCCAGGGGTATATAAGATGCAACCGACACCATTTTCTTGAGTTTTTCTTGCCCCAGATGTCAGATGCCCCCAAGAAGGTAGGCAATACATATTGCTTATAAAAACAAACAGTAAAATAAAAACAATACCTTCATCTACAAGCAAATACACCACATAGGTTGTATAGGTTAGAGAAGTATAGATAAGTCCTAGCAACGAAAGGGGGATGGAGGGTGGGTAACCTGGACTGCAACAGTGAATACACTCGAACATCTACATTTATGGTAGCTACACAACTGTACTATGTTCATCATGTTTCATTGTTGCAGTCATTACACTTGGGTTGAATCCCAAAGCTGAGGTAGGGCGGCTGGGTCTAAATAAGATTAGGAGTGGCTATGAGGCCCTGCAAAACTGCAGTGGCAAAGCCTGCTCTGGATTTAGAGTAAAGAGGTAAGTGATAATGCTTGGTAAAAGTGTGCATTGAACTCCAAGTTGCAGCCTCCAAAATTTCCTTGGTTGGTACTCCTCTGAGAAAGGCTGCTGAAGTGGCTGCTGCCCTGGTAGAATGTGGCCTAATATTCTTAGGCACTGACTTGCCATGCTGTGCATAGCAGAAACGAATACAGTGTCCTATCCATTTTGAAATAGTCTGCTTTGAGATAGCCTTTCCTTGTGATCCTGCTGCATATGATACAAACAGTTGCTCAGTTTTTCTGAAAGCTTTTGTTTTGTCCAAGTAGAAGCGTAGCTGCCTGTGTATGTCCAAAGAGTGCAGAAGTCTCTCCCCTTTATTCTGGGGATTTGGATAAAATGTTGGCAAATGAATGGTTTGGTTAAGGGCCACACTGGATACTACCTTTGGCATAAATGCTGGGTTTGTCCTTAGAGAAACCCTGCCCAGATGAAAAATGATAAAAGGTTCCACTGCCATTAATGCCTGTAACTCCGAGACTCTTCTTGCTGAAGTTATCACTAGGAGCAGAGCAGTTTTCCATGATAGGAATTTTATATCAGCTGTATTGGCTGGCTCAAAAGGAGGCAGTGTGAGCTTTTCCAAGACAAAGTTGAGGTCCCATGTAGGTATCGGTGCTCTCCTTGGGGGTCTTATGTTTTTTGCCCCTCTGAGGTACTGTCTTAGCAGTGGATGAGAGAAAATAGGAGGTTCCGTATTGTAATGAGCTGAAATGGCAGAGGCATGGATCTTAATTGATGAGAAGGATAGGCCTTTGTCCAGCATCTCAGTTAGGTATTGTAAAATCTGAGGAATGTTTGGAACAAGTGGTTCAAGTCCTTGTGCCTGGTTCCAAGCACAGAATCTCTTCCACTTTTCGGCATAAGATTTCCTGGTGCTGGGCCTTCTGGCTTCCAAAATGACATCCATAACAGCTTTAAAGAGAGGTGTGTTCTGAGTGGCTATATTATTTGCCATGCAGCCAGATTTAAGGTTCTGAGTTGGCTGTGCAGGATCTGACTGTTTTGTTGAGTCAGACGATGAGGAATTTGAGGTAAAGTCCAGGCTGGGCCTTGAGACAAGCTCTTTAGGATTGGGTACCAGTGCTGGCGTGGCCAGTCTGGGGCAATTGAAATCATTTTTGGCTCCTCTTGTCTGACTTTTAGGAGTACCTAGGGAAGGAGAGGCAGTGGTGGAAAAACATAAACTGTTAGGGTATTCCAGCTGAATGACAGAGCATCCACTTTCCATGCTTGTGAGTGATAAGTCCTTGTGCAGAATCTCTGTAGTCGGCAGTTGTGAGGGGAGGCAAAAAGATTTATTTCTGGGCATCCCCATTTCCTTGTTATCATGCCGAAGACCTGTGGATCCAGTTTCCACTTGTGAGGGTCCATGAGGTTTCTGCTTAGTTTGTCTGCCAGAGTATTTTTCTTTCCTGGCAGGAATTGTGCCTGCAGATGTACTTGATAGGTCAGTGCTGTGTTCCACAAAGTCATGGCTTGCCTGCAGAGGGGGTAGGAATGTGTGCCCCCTTGCTTGTTTATGTACCACATAACTGTAGTATTGTCCATCTTTAGTAATAGTTGTCCTGGATGTAGTAGATCCTTGAAGGCTGTCAGGGCATTCTGTACAGCTAGCATATCTTTTTGATTGATATGAAGATGCATTTGGTCCGTGGGCCACGTGCCCTTAATACATTTTCCTGCCCTGTATGCCCCCCAGGCATAATCTGATGCATCTATTGTTAGTGTCTGCCTGGCTGTGGGTAAAGTGAAAGGCTGTCCCTTGTTGTGGTGACAGGCCAGTGCCCACCACCGAAACTCCAGTTGCAGGCAGGGAATAAGAGTTATTATTGTTTACAAGCTGCGGCAATGCTGAGTCCAAACAATTTTTAGATACCATTCCTCATATGCAGTCTAGCATATGGAATTAGCAGGATGCAGGATGCCATAAAGCCCAAAGCCTGCAGAATTTTTCTTGCAGGTAGCTGGGTCTTTGTTGCCATCATTTGAAAGTAATGAGTCAGTTGCCTTTGCTTGTCTGGTGTGAGATAAGCCATCTGGCCAGTTGTATTTAAGCTTGCTACCCAGGAATATTATCTCTTGAGAGGGCACTAGTTTTGATTTCTTTTCATTAACTGTGAACCCTAGGCAAATTAGTAATCTTTTTACAAACACCAGATGCTTTAGCAGAATGTCCTTGCTGTCTGCTTGAATAAGGCAGTCGTCCAAGTAGGGATATATGTGAATTCCTTTTTGTCTGCAAAATGCAATTACTAGCGCCAGGCATTTTGTGAAGACCCTGGGTACAGTAGATAAGCCAAAGGGCAGTGCAGAGAACTGGTAATGCATTGAGCCAGCTATGAATCTGAGGTATCTTCT
Organism: Protopterus annectens; assembly: GCF_019279795.1. Taxonomy (NCBI): domain Eukaryota; kingdom Metazoa; phylum Chordata; order Ceratodontiformes; family Protopteridae; genus Protopterus; species Protopterus annectens. The sequence continues at coordinate 900,747,120 of NC_056746.1, forward strand.
GCAAGATTGTCTGACTGGGACATGCAGGTATGCCTCTTTGAGGTCCAAAGTAACTAGCCAAGCCTTCTTGCCCAGCATGGGTAGAAGTTGCTGCAGTGTCAATATTTTGAAATTTGGAACATCCAGGAAAGTATTTAGAATAGACAGGTCCAGTATTGGTCTCCAGGCTTTGTCCTTTCTGGGTATCAAGAAAAGTCTTGAGTAAAGTCCTTGCCCCTGTTCTTGCTGTGGTACTTTTTGGATAGCCCTCATGTCCATGAGAGCAGAAATTCGTTTTTGTGCCTCTGCCCATTGATTTTGTGGCAGGTCTGGCATACCTTTTGACCTTGGTAGGGTGTGAAAGTGGAACCTGTAACCCTGAGAAACAATATTCAGAAGCCATTTGTCCTGGGTGATCATGTGCCAATTTTGTGAGAAAAATGCTAGTTTTCCCCCTAAGGGTGCTGCCAAAAAATAAGTGCTTGGCATTTGTAGAGGAAAGTCATTGGGACTGTTTCCTATAAGGTTGTGATTTGTCTTCTCTGCCTTTGGGGGCAGAAGCACCCCATTGTTTAGGTCTGTATGAGCCTTGGGGCTGAGATCTGGCTCTTGGGCGTCTGTATCTGTCTCTTTGTGGCCTGTCTGACACTGGAAAGGACCAAGTTTTAGAAGGCCAGTTCCTGCTAAATTTAGGTGGCTGAACCTGTAAGAAATCCTTTACTGTCTGCAATGATTTTGCTTTATCCTCCATTTTCTTTAACACCTCTTCTGCTTTAACACCAAACAAAGTATCATGCTGCAATGGAGAATCCAATAATTTTTCTTTAATATGATCAGGTAAACTCTGTTCTTTTAACCACGCATGCCTTCGAATGACAGAACCTGTAACTGCGGCTCTGCAAGATGCCTCAAATGAATCAAAACCACACTGCAAAGTATGCTTTCCCACTTGTTCAGCTGCATGCAATAAATCCTGCATTTCCTTGTTCTCAGGACATTCAGAGCTTGTAAGCATTTTCTGTTTTAGCAAAGACATTAAGTATTGTTGATATTTAAGCATATGAAACTGGCAGTTTAAAGCCCTTACAGCTAAAGTAGCAGAGGTGTAAACTTTTTTCCCCCATCTGTCCAGTGCTCTAGAATCCCTATCAGATGGAACAGGGTTTTTTGCAGTGGAAGCCTTGACCCATTTGGGACCCTGAGAAATAGTTTCTGGATCAGCAGCAGGGTTTTTATAAAGAAATTTATGAGAATCTGGAACCCTGTAGTACCTATCTGGCTTAACTGGTGCAGGGGGTAAAGAATCAGGAGTCAAACTGGATTCAGAAAAAACATCAACAACAATATCTAGTACAGGGGGGATAGCAAGAGGCCTGTGCTGAGGCAATAAAGCCTTTTCTTAGATTCTGAATAATCCTGGCTCTCCCAATGGAAATGTTCCCTCATGGTGTGCAGGGTTTCCCCAAAAGAGTAGTCCTCAGGAGGAGAGGCTGAAGGGATAGATTCTTCAGCATCAGAGTCCTCATAGGGAGGAAGAGAATATCCCTGTTCTGAAGAGGAATCAGAAGAAACAGAAACCTGGTCAGAGGAGTCATAGTCAGTATCTTGCCTAGGCCTTTTATCAGGAGGGGGATGGGAGCCCCTGGATCAACGTAATTAGGTCCTCGGCCATTTTGGGTATCTGTTTCTTTGGCATGGATGACTGTCCAGGAGAATGCTGTACTTGTTTCTTTGTCTTTAAAGGTATTTTAGACTTTGCCTTGGCTGCTGAAGAGGTCTTGATAGTGAGCTGTGTAGGTCTGAAAACACCCTCAGAAGCCGATGCCTACTCAGCGGCTCCGGACCCATCTGAGGGAATTGTTTCCGTAGGCCCAATACCGTGAGTTTCCAGAGGCCTAGCTGTCTCCACGTGGGAGTTGGAGGCGGCCTGTGGCTCTGAGGTAGCGGGTGTCAGGGGCTGCAAAAGCCCCTCACTGAAAACCGGCGACTGGCCTAGAAGAGGCTTCTTCGTCGGTTTTGGACCTTGGATGCCTGTCTTTTTCTTTGTCCTTGCACTTTTTATGGACTCCGGTCATTGGTTGTTCCGACGGCATTATATAGTTAAACCTTCGGCCAAAGTAATGAAAAGCAAAATCGAACTGACGCTTAATAGTGCGTTGGTTGAATCTAGCACAAAACCGACAACTAGCAACATTGTGGTCAAGGCCTAGCACGAATACAGTAAGAATGAAAATCCTTATGAGTTATTTGCTTCCCACAAGAAATACAATTGTTAACTTTTACTGACATCGGACTGGAGCAAGAAAAAGTTTCCCGAACGGGGTACTTAGCTTTATTGAAGACTTCGGATCTGAAACTCAAATTCGAAAATCTCAGGAGTCGGCCGACCGGCACTTGTGAACTGATTTTGCTTCGGCACTGCGCGGCAAGAAAGACTGAAGAAAATTGCGTCGGCTGCATCTTATATACCCCTGGCGCACTGACGTCAGGGAGGAGGAGACAGCAACTGACGCAGGACCAGGACTTATGAATTCAGGCTGACTGCGGGTAGCCTGCCAGCAGGATAACCCAAGTGTAATGACTGCAACAGTGAAACATGATGAACATCAGGTCTATATCTGGGCTCCCCCACTTGTTTATCAACAAGTTGAAAGTCTTTGATTCCAGTTTCCACTTGTGTGGGTCCATGAGATTTCTGCTTAGTTCATCTGCCAGTGTATTTAGTTTTCCTGGCAAGAATTGAGCCTGTAGATGCACTTGGTAGCTCAAGGCTGTGTTCCACAGTGCCATGGCTAGTCTGCAGAGGTGGGGTAAGAATGGGTACACCGCCCCCCCTGCTTGTTTATGTACAACATAACAGTGGTGTTGTCCATCTTTACCATTAATTCCTGGAAGAATGTGGTCCTTGAAGGCTGTCAGAGCATTCTGTACAGCGAACATTTCTTTTTGATTGATATGCAGGTGCATTTGACTTGGGTTCCACTTGCCCTGAATGTACTTCCCTGCCAGGTGAGCACCCCATGCATAGTCTGATGTGTCTGCTGTTAGGGTTTGGGCGGCAGGGAGTTGAGTGAATGCTAGTCCCTTGTTTTGGTGGCAGGCCTCTGCCCACCAAAGGAACTCTAACCCGTAGGCAAGGTATGATAGGAATCATTGCTTCTAGATCCTGAGAATGTTGACACCATAGGCTTTTTAGATACCACTGTAGTTTCCTCATATGCAGTCTTGCATATGGAATTAGTAGAATGCAGGAGGTCATGAACCCCACGGCTCGCATTATTTGCCTTGCAGATAACAGGGTTTTTGTGGCCATTAGTTTGAAGTAAGTTGTCAAATGAATATGTTTCTCTGGTGTGAGGAAAGCCATCTGGGAAGTTGTGCTCAAGCTTGCTCCCAGGAATATAATTTGTTGACAGGGTACTAGATGTGAATTATTTTTGTTTATGGTGTACCCCAGACAAGTCAGCACCTTTTGTAAAAATTCCAGATGATTCAAAAGTATGTCCTGGCTTTCTTCCTGAGTTAGACAATCATCCAGGTATGGGTATATTTGAATATTTATTTGCCTGCAAAATGCAATGACTGGAGATAGGCACTTTGTGAATACCCTGGGCGCAGTAGATAAGCCAAAGGGCAGTGCAGAGAGCCGATGGTGCATGTAGCCTGCTTTGAAGTGTAGGTATCTTCTGCAAGATTCCCTGATTGGGATATGCAGGTAGGCTTCCTTTAAATCCAGTGCTGCCAACCAGGCATCTTTGCCTAGCATAGGAAGTAACTGGTGAAGAGTTAGCATCTTGAATTTTGGAATCACCAAAAAGGTGTTTAAGACAGAAAGGTCCAGGATGGGACCCCATGAGTCGTCTTTTCTGGGTACCAGGTAAAGTCCTGAGGAGAAACCTTGTCCCTTTTCCTCTTCTGGTACAGTTTGAATAGCCTTTATGCTTAAGAGAGAGAGAGTACTTGCTTTTGAACCTCTTCCCACTGATTTGGGGGTAGATCTGGCCAACTGTTTGGGGTTGGTAACATGTGGAAGTGAAATCTGTATTCTTGGGAAACTATATTTAACAACCATTTGTCCTGGGTAATGAGTTCACAGTTTTTTGCCTGCAGAGCAATCTCCCCCCCCTAAAGGAGCAGTCAGTTGAGAAGTGCTTTGAAGTTTTAAAGTTAAATCACTGAGACAGTTTACCATAGGGGGCAGTCTTACTACTCCATGATTTGGAAGTGGGAGCGCCCCACTGCTTAGTCCTGTGCGTAACCCTGGGATTGAAGCCTGGGTGTTCTGCTGGTTCTGGGTTTGGACTGAGAAGGCCTGGAAGAGGCAGGAAAAGACCAATTCTTAGAAGGCCAATGCCTACTAAATCTTGGAGGCTGTATTTGTAGGAAACCTTTAACAGTTTGCATAGATTTAGCTTTTTCCTCCATCTTTTTAAGAACTTCTTCTGCTTTGTTGCCAAACAGGCGGTCCTGATTTAAGGGAGCACCCAGCAATTTAGCTTTAACATGATCTGGCAAAGATTGCTCCTTAAGCCAAATGGAGTACTGAAAGTAGTGAGCAATAATGATTTTTTTGTCAAGCTGAATTTGACAAAATTAACTCTTTGCATCTAAGACGGAAAAAATACTGGCATTTGACATTAAGGCTGCAACTTCCTCAACTGTACGCATTAGATGACGAGGTCTTTAATGCTTTGTTCAAATCTCGTGGATCAATACATATTCTGATGTCATCTGAGCTTTGAACTACCACCATAGAAGATATCCATTCAGTTGGAGTTTCAACTGGACAAATCACACCTTGTCATACCATTTTGTCTAACTCGGCTTTAACTATATCCTGTGTGGCTACTGGAACTTTACGTGCTGGACTGATAAATGGACTGACCTCTGGGTCTAACTTCATGGAGTACACAACTGGAAGTTTGCTTAGTTTCTTGAAACAGATCTGCACAGGTAGAAAAAATGTGCTGGCCAAAATTATAGTAGTGGCTTTTTAAGCTAACTTGGTGGACTTCATTATTAAATGAAAGCAGTCCCATTTTCAAACTGACTCTGAGCCCTAATAATGACTGGATGTGCCTCTTGACCACTTAAAATAATAAGATGTAGTATCTTCCAGCACAGTAACATGAAAGCAGCACTGAGCCTTTGGTTTGAATTTCTTCACTTCCATATCCAACAAGCTTTGCACACTTTGCCAAATCAAACCTTTTACCTTTACACACTCTGGCAAATGTTTCTGCAGACATAACACTGCACTTGGAACCTGTGTCAACTTTCAGTTCTATGGGTTTGCCATTTATCCGAACAGAACAAAAAAAGAAGTTGTGTCTTACCATATTGTTCCATCTGTGTTGTTCACCTTCTTTCATTCATCACTGATGGGTTTGGTTCCAAGCCCTCGGAACCGAGTCGGTCTATTACCAAGCTCACACCAGCCAAAAACTCTTGAGCTAAGCTTCTACCCAAAATGCCCTTCTCCCTGTTACCTCAGATCGAGTTTGCTCATGCTAGACCAGGAAAGCAGAGACCTCCCTTCTGCGCAAATGCCCCAAGACACTACCTGGGCCCAAAGTATCCCCCAGGAGTCTTTGGTAGGGGAAGGAGGATGGGAAGTAATGAATGAAAGAAGATGAACAACACAGATGGAACGGTATGGTAAGACATAACTTATTTATCTGATGTTGTTAATCTTTTTTCCATTCATCACTGAATGGACAGAATCCAAGCTATCTTGAGACACATGGGTGGCCCTTATGGAAGAACGTTCCAGAGTACCATAAAGCCAAAGGCAGCTCTTCCTCTGGAGACCACATCCAATTTGTAATGATTGATGAAAGTGTAGAGTTTAGCCCAAGTGGCTGCTGTGCAAATGTCATCCATAGAAGCCCTGGAGTGGAAAGCTACAGATATTGCCATAGATCTAGTGGAATGAGCTTTAACCAGTGGCATAGGTTCTTTTGTGGAAGAGTAAGAGAAGCGTACACAGTCAGTTAGCCATTTCGATAAAGTAACCTTGGATACAGAAATTCCCATTCTAGGTCCAGAAAAGGAAATGAAAAGCTGGTCAGACTTGAGCATAATTTTGGTTCTGTCAAAATAAAATCTCAGTTGTCTGTGCACATCCAAGGAATGTAGGCAGTACTCTCCTTTATTAGAAAATTTCAGAAAGAACGCTGGTAGGTCAATGGACTGATTGAAGGAGAAGTCAGAAACAACCTTGGGAAGGAAAGATGGATTTGTCCGGAGTGATACTCTGTCCTTGTGAAAGACCAACTAGGGTCTTTTGATGCACAGTGCCTGCAGCTCCGAAACCCTCCTGGCTGATGTAATGGCTACCAAAAACAAGGATTTCCAAGACAAGAATTTCAAGCCACACTTTGCTGTGGGTTCAAAGGGGGGGGGTTGAGTCCAAGACTGTAGAACTAACGTGAGGTTCCATGGCTCTATAGGCTGTCTGACAGGGGGCCTGATGTGTGAAACTCCTTTGAGAAAGATTTTATATAAAGGTAGTGAGATAAGAGGCATACCGTTCAGCCCATTATGGTAATTCAAAATTGCAGCCAGATATACTCTTATGGTAGAGGCTGCGGCATCCTCCTCAAAAAAACTTAGACAAATGTTGTAAAACTGCTGTGACCGGAGCCGAATATGGATCTAGCTTTTTATCCTTTGACCAGAGAGAGAACCTTTTCAGTTTGTCTTGATACAGTCATCTGCTGCATGGTTTATGACAGGCCAGGATAATATCTTGAACAGGTGAGGTGAGATAAGCCTGCCTGGCAATTAATGGAGGTGGAGAAACCAAGCTGTCAGCTTGAGACTGGACAGATTCTGGTGACACAATCCTTGGGGGTAAGCAATCAGGTCTGGAAGAGGGCCCAGAACCCACGGCGGACATACCAGATGAGGCTGAAGGAAAAGGAACCAAACTTGTTGAGGCCAAAAACGGGCTATGAGGATCACTTTGCATTTCAATCGATGAGCTTTCTTTAGGAACTGTGGAATCAGAGGAATGGGGGGATAAGTATAAAGAAGTCCCATGGGCCAATCGTGAATCAGAGCATCCCTCTGGGACTCTCCCATTGGGGGGAATAGGGCAAAATAGCTGTGGCACTTGTTGCTTGATGGAGAGGCAAAAAGGTCACAGTGCAGCTGGCCCCAGTGGCTGAAAATTTCTGCCGCCACATCAGGATCGAGGAACCACTCATGGGGCAGAAGAATACATCTGCTCAGCTTGTCTGCAATCACTCTGGAACTCCCCGGGATGTGCTTTGCTATCAGAAAGTGGTTGGAAGCCATCACCCACTGCCAAATCCTCATGGCCTCTCAACACAAGGGGTAGGACTTGGTTCCTCCTTGCTTGTTGATACACCAGACTACTGACTTGCTGTCTGACTGAATTGCAATTGTTCCAGAAGGAAGAACTGGATGAAATGCCTGCAGCGCTAACAGCACCGCTCTCAGTTCCAGAAAGTTGATATGCAGGTTGGCCTCCAAAGTGGACCATGTGCTTTGGACCATCTTGCCCTGGAAATGACCCCCCCCCCACTCAATCAGGGAAGCATCCGTGGTCACAATGACCTTGGGCTGAGGGGACTGGATAGGGCGACTCCAAAGTTCTGTGTCTGGCCTCATTCATCAAAGAAGGTCCTGTTTGCAGGAGTTTGTTATCTGGATCTGGAAGTGTAGAGGGTGGTGATTTGGGAACCACTGAGAAAGAAGAAGCCATTGTAAAATCTGCATGTGCAGTTTGGCAAAAGGCACTATCGGGATTGAAGCTGCCATAGATCCTAGGGGCTGAAGAACTTCTCTCGCTGTGACTTTGTTTTGACGGAGTATCACCCGGAGTTGAAGCCTCAATCTCTGGAGTCTGTGAGCTGGGAACGACACCAGAAAGGATCGAGTGTTGAAGACTGCTCCAATAAATTCTATCTGCTGGGTAGGGACCAGGTTTGACTTCTCCCAGTGCACAGTTATCCCCAAAATCTCTGCCAGAGAAAGTGTGTATTGTAGGGCGGTTACCAGAGGATGCTTGGTGGGGATGGTGAGGAGCCAATCATCCAAATATGGAAACACCTGGAATCCTTGCAGTCTCAAGTGAGCTGTGACCACTGCATGCACTTTGTGAACACTCTGGAGGCTGTAGAGAGACCAAACGGCAGGGCACAAAACTGGTAATGATTGGCTCCTAGCTGGAGGTGAAGCAGACTCCTGGAGTGCTTGTCCATTCTGGTATGGTAATACGCATCCCTGAGATCTACTGAGCACATCCAATAGCCCTCCCTCAGAAAAGGGAGGATGGACTGAACCATGACTATCCAGAATTTGGTTTGGGCAACAGACTTGTTTAAGCTGCTGAGATCCAGAATGGGTCTCCAGTCCCCTGTCTTTTTTGGCACCAAAAAGAATCTTGAGTAAAATCCGAATCAACATTGTTCTGCTGGGACTGGTTGGAGGACTCTTTTGGTATAGCTTTTCTATTTCTGAAGTGGTCTCTTTCCACTGACTGGGTGGAATGTCGGGAAGTTTTGTTGGAAGCTTTGGGTAAGAAATAAGAGGGAATGGTGTAACCTCTGGTATAATTATACTCTGCACCCAAAGATCGGTGGTAATAGAGTGCCACATGGCTTGGTGCAGAGAGAAACAACCCCCGAAGGCTTCCAGAGGCAAACAATCAGGCAGCTCTTCAGGAGCGCTGGTAAGACTGTTCAGAGAAAGGGTCTCTGTAGCCTTGGTTACGTGGACCCCCTCTGCCTCTATAGGGGCGTCTTCTGGAGTTGTTACCCCATCTGCCTCTGGGGGTATCATCACCACGTGCAGCATGGAAAGGATCCTGAGATATTTTATGCCACATCTTCCCACTCCTCTGGTTCCTAGAAAAGGAGCATTGCGGATTGGAAAAACGAAGGCCTATGGCAGAAAGGGTCTTACCGTACTGCTCGCACCTGTGTCCCCTTCACTTTTAAACCATAAAGGGAAGATGCTTCGATGGGAGCATTCAGAAAGGAAGACTTGAAGGGATCCACGTGGTCACACATGCGCATCCAGGCATGACGCCTCATAACGCCTGAACCTGCAGCTCTAGCCGCCCCTTCGGTTGCATGTGAAAGCAACCTCATGGATGAATTGGAGATCGATTCCAGGGTAGCAAGCTGCAAGGCAACTTTGCCCCGTACCTCGTCAGACATCGTTCCTGCGAGAGTTCCAGACAGTTAAGAGATCAAGTCTATTTGGAGCCTCGTAAAATACGCCAAATAATTTAGGGACCGAATGGCAAAGGTCGTGATGCAAATACTCACTTCCCCAATCTGTCCATGGCCCGGGACTCCCTGTTGGGCAGATGGACAGCAGGACTCACTTCAGTCAGATCCTTTTTCGTGGCTGCCACCACCGCCATAGTGTCAACTGGTAACCCTCTGGACCAGTGTGGGTTCTCCTTGGGAGGGGAAAGAATTTTGTCAGATCTCCAAGGGATCACCTCAATATAGTCAGGGTTCTTCCATGTGTGTTCTACAACGAGCTGGACTAGCTTGTTGGCAGGCAGGGTCACCCACAAAGTAGATGGTCGGGCACAGAAAGCCTGCAGGAACATGGACTTCTCAGAGCAAGGGTTGGAGGGCTTCCAGTTACCCCTCTGCTTTAACATTTCAAGGATGTCTCCGAAGAAGACATCAGGGGTGACCGTGGGGACCCTTCACCATCATTGTATCTTCTGTTAAAGACTCCTCAGGTGAGTCAACGTGCTTCCTCTTACACAATCTCTTCTGTGGGGTTTCCTCAGTAGGAACGTCTGAGGAGGACACTGAAGAATGGGGTACCCTGAACTGGGGTTTCCTGCGGCTTCCCTGCCCGATGTCCCGGGAAGGAGGTCTGTGGAAGCTGTAGCTCAGGGGGAGAAAACTGGGATTCTGACGTTGGTGAAATGCTTCCAGAAGTGAGAGCCCTCTCCATCACATGAAAAGCAGGTCCACCCAAGAGGGATGGGAGCCCAGAACTGAGGAGGACAACCTTGGAACCAGGGACACACCCTGCTCCATCAACTCACTCCTGAGGATGGAGCCTCAAGCTGGATTGGTGCAGATGAGGCTACTGGCACCAAGGACAGAACCGAAGGACTACACGGAACCATGCCCTAAACCAAGGAGCCCGCCACCCAATCACAAGACTGAGGAAGGACCGGTTAGCAGGAACTGAGGACTAACGGGGCGGACCCAGAGCTTCAGTGAGGTCCACCACAGGCGCCAAGACAGGGGGTTCCGAGAAGGACATTGGAGTAGAAGGCTTCAGAACCAGGATGGTCGAAGGAGGAGAAAAGGATGGAGTCCATGGAGAGGTCAACCCAAATCCTGCCGGGGGATGGGTCTTGGAAGGCATGGGTATCCCCCAGGCTGCCAACAGCTGATCCACAAGATGCACCACATCAAGTTCACAAAGACTCCTGGTAGATCTATTGGATACTCCGGATGGGGAGTCAGGTGATCTAAGAATGGGCTATACAGTTGGCCTAAGAAAGGGTCTATAAATGGGGAGTATCGGGTCCATGGTGCATGATCTGCTGGCACCGATGTCTCGAGTTTAGAGACAGGAAACAGTTGCGTCAAATCCAGTGTTGCTGTAATAGAGCTTGATGCCGAAGGGACACTCGGATCTATAACAGGAGGTTAAATCATCACTGCAGAGATTGGCATCAAAGGTCTGCACTGTGCCGAAACGGCCACAGGTGCCAAAGTTGTAGCAGGCGTGGTGAGGTCTATAGTCAGTGCCGGAGGAAGCATCAGACCTGGCGATGAAGCCAGCACCATTGTAGTAATAGTTGACATGCTCGAAGCAGAAGAGAACGGTGCTGAGGAGGCAGGCTTATGCTCCGAGGATAACTTCTGAATTTTTGGTTTCACAGACTTACCCTGGTCACCCGAGGGTGACCAGAGAACTGAATGGGGCCTTCTCTTAAATTTCATAGGAGGGGTTGAGACCTCCATCGCAGAAAGGGCCTCTGAAACAGGAGATTTTAGTAGACCCTTCAAGACTAGTTTATTCTTGCGCTCATTTAGACTGCATTGGTTGAAACTCTGGAAAATCCCACAGGGAGTCTGCACCGAAAGGTGGGGCACCCCCAAACAATAAACACAATCATCATGAGCATCGCTATTAGGTAGTTTACCATTACATGAGGTACAGTGTTTGAAACCAGATGTACCCTTCTTATCCGACATCTTGAGAAGTAATCACAACAATTCAAACTTCAGAAGAAAGAAACTAACTTCCTACTCAAGTCAGAAGTTACAAACTTCATGACACCCATGCAGACGGGAACTGAAAGTTTGACTGCTGAGTCCTACACCAAGGCACTGTACGAGCACATCCACTCATGCATGAATCGTGCCATCCCAAACAGAACCAAGATGCTCTCCTCCAAAAAAAGGAAGTCAATCTGGTGGTCCTCTGCCATAAACAAACTTTACAACAAAAGAAAGAAACTGTTGCAGAAAAGAGGAAAATCCCAGGATGCAAAAAAACTCCCTTACCAGCCTCAGTAAGAAGCTGAGATACCTCACAAAATCCTCCAAAGCTAGTTACGAAAATAAAATTGCCAAAGATTCCAAAGACAACCACAAGGCATTCTATAACTATGTCAAGAATCTAAATGGCAATGCTCAGATCTGCTCTGAGCTACAACAGAATGACATTAAATATACTGACCCCAAGGATATTGCCAATATCCTGGCAGATCAATTCAGTGCCAACTTCATCCCCCTCTCACCCCCCTAAATGGCCCATCTCAATACCAGAAGATTGCCAAATTCTGGTAATAACGGCCACACAGGTAAAAAACGCACTCTCCAAAGCTAAGAATACAGCATCCATGGGACCAGATGACATCCCGGGCTGTGTACTACATGAACTACAAAATGAACTGGCACTTCACCTAAGTGTCATGTTTAATCATATCCTCACCTCAGGCTTTGTGCCCACTGAGTGGTGCACAGCTACAGTTATCCCACTCCACAAGGGGGGATCCACCTTGGATCCCAGGAACTACTTCCCCATCAGTCTGACGAGCCTGATCTGCAAGGTCATGGAACATATTATCATGGAACTTATAAACAAAGACATTGGCAACCTTCAAACACTGGACCCCACCCAGCTTGGGTTCGTGAAGGGCCAAACTTGTCTCCTGAACCTGACTGACTTCTTTGAATCAGTCTCCAGAGCCGTGGACGAGGGTAAGGCAGTCCACACTTCCTATCTGGACCTCGCCAAAACCTTTGACACCATCCCCCACTCTGGAGTCATAGATAAACTTACTAAACTGGGCATTAATCCCTACATCACTCGATGGGCTGCCAACTGGCTTACTGACAGACCCCACACTGTAAAAGTAGCTGACTCCAAATCCAGCTCCAGACAAGTGACAAGTGGAGTACCTCAGGGTTCAGTCCTGGAACCTCTCTTGTTTGGCATCTACTTCTCTGAAGTACAGGCCAACACTAAGGGACTCTGGCTAACAATGTTTGCAGATGACTGCAAACTGGGAGTCATTATTGAATCCCCAAATGATGTGGATACTCTACAAAACGGCCTTACAGAAACAGATGCTTGGTGCCAGAGCCATGGGCTCAAGCTCAATGCCAAGAAATGCATAGTTATCTCCTTTGGGAAAAAACATGTACCCGTGAATTACCACATAGGTGGCAGTACACTCAACACCGAAAGTGTGATAAGAGACTTTGGGACACAGGTGGACAGTGGTCTCACCTTCAATAACCACATCGCCACAACAGTCAGGAAAATTCTATGTGGCACACCTCATCACTAAGGGCTTTTCATCCAGAAAAAAGGAAAACTTTGTCCCACTGTACTCATCCTTCATTAGACCCAATATAGAATACAACGCCCCATTTGGTATGTACCTCTCAAGACATCTGCGACAACTGGAAAGGCCGCAGAAATACCTCACTAAAAGAATCACAGGCCTAAAGCAGATGCCCTGTGCTGACCACCTTAAAAAACTCCAGCTATACTCTGTCGCATATCGTCGACTCCGAGGCGATTTCTGCTTAACATACAAGGCCATGTCAAACCCAGAGTTGCTGGACATGCTGCACTTAAAGAAATCCTAATGCCTCAGAGCCACATGCTCCAGGGATCTAAACCTTGTCATCACAGTAAACAAAACAAGCTGGAGGGATAGGTTCCTGACCCAGAGACTCCCCAAACTCTGGAACAGACTGCCCATACATGTCAAGCAGAGCGCCTTTTTGGCCCTCTTCAAAAGGAACCTTGATGATTTGATGGGAGAAAGGAAATTCACCCCAGGGATCACGACAGTTGCCCTGCTAGACAGGGGTCCATAGAAGTAAATATTGTGGGAAGAAATAATCAGGGAATTGTTATGGCTAGGCTTGTATAGGCCCTAGGGCCGATAGTCTAGTACCAATCTATGAACCTAAGACAGGAAAGATTTAAACACACGCAGAAAAAATAAACAAATCCAATATCAAGAACACACCAGTAGAAAGAACAGAGAAGGAATATCAACTATGGTATTTAAGGAATACCACAAGGGTAAACAGAAAAGGGCAGTACCAGCAATGGTACTGAAAAAGGTTACCAATGGATAGAAAGAGAGAAAAATATCTAACACCACTGTACTTCGACATGAATAAACTACAGCTCACAAATTTTTAGAAACAAACTAGTTTAGACACAAATATCAGAGTCATTTTCCACTTAGCTGAGAGCTCGGCTGAAACACGGCTTTACGGCTACAGTGCAAATGAGATTTAAGGTAACAGGGAGAAGGGCATTATGGGTAGAAGCTTAGCACAAGAGTTTTTGGCTGGCACGAGCATGGTAACAGGCTGGCTCAGAACCAAACCCATCAGTAATGAATGGAAAGAAGATTAAGAACATCAGATTACTTAATTCTTTGCCCTTAAATCTACTGCATCGACCGTTTCATGAAGCACCGAAACACCATCAACATAAAGAGCAGAACTACCACTAACTGATCAACTCATTTCTTAAAATGTTCCCTTTTAATAAAAGAATGTGGGCCTTTTGATTTACAAAATCTTTTGAAATTATTCCATTTATTACATTTGTGGCATTGTTGACCAAAAGCTAAACATTTTTCCTTTTTAGATTCATGACTTCTACCACAATTACGACAGTTGGGAATGAAACAAGGTGGGGGCTCATGCTTTGAGTTTGCTGACTCACTGAGACTGTGCAACTTCCAGAATTTACTATAAAGTTCTGGGGTTTAACAGGGAGTGCTGCAGGGGTTACAGCTGTTGCCATGTGCTTGTTCCTGTTTCTTTTAACCACGTGCCGCATACTATTAACGTGAGCTTTATCACTGTGCCCTCTAGAGCTGGTATCATTTGTAAGACATCTGCGTGCTTTTCTGTGAGCTCGTATATCTGACAAATCTCAATGGCCTTATTCAAAGTTAAATCACTATCACAAAGCAAAATCTTTCTCACAGTATCACCTCTTATGCCACACACAGGTCTGTCTTTTATCAACTCATCCCTTAAGTCACCAAACTTGCATGTTTTAGCTTCGTTTCTCAGGTCAGTTATATATGCTGCAAAAGTTTCACCAGCCTTTTGATCCTTTGTGTAAAATAAGTACTTTTCCACTGTAACATCTGCCCGGGGGATACACATTTCCCTAAATTTACATTTCAAGCAATCTGGGTCCTCCCTTGACTCAGCCGGTAAAACCACATGACAATTTCCCCCTCTCCAGTATGCTTTGAGTTTGCTAACTCACTCTTATACTTCACTGAGCCTGTGCAGTTTCCAGAGAATGCCTTAGAACTTGCTAGAAAGCAATGGGGTTTCCCAGAGAATGTTACAAAATTTACAGTTCCAGCCATGTGCTTGGGCCTATTTCTTTAACTATGTGCTGTATACTATAAACATTGGCTTTAGAAGTTACTGGAAGCATGCATCTCTCATTTGTAAGCATATTTGTGTGCTTTTTTGTAAGCTCATATATCTGACAAATCTTAATGGCCTTATTCAAAGTTAAATCACTGACATGAAGCAAAATCTTTCTCATAGCATCATCTTTAATACCACACACAAATCTTTTATCAACTCATCCCATAAATCACCAAATCTGCATGTTTTAAGTTTGTTTCTCAGATCAGTTATATATGCTGCAAAATTTTCACCAGGCTTTTGATCCCGTGTGTAAAATAAGTGCCTCTCCTTTGTAATATTCGTTCGGGGGTTACACATTTCTCTCAATTTACGTTTTAAGCACTTGGGTCTTTCCTTGACTCAGCTGGTACAACTATGTGATGGTTTCCCCCTCTCCTGCAAAGACAGCAGGTGCATACACAAATGAGTGTTTCCTTTCTATGGCTTCTGACCCAGCTAAATTAAGGAGAATAAATGCCTTTGTACGGTCATCTTTATCAGAAAATGCAAGCTGTATGAAAATGTCGTACTCTTGCTCAAACACTCTCCAGTCCTCAGCAATACTATACTAAACACAAATGCACTGGGTTCTCAAAATCAGTCTGCCATGCCCACAAAGTATATAGAAACACAATAAAAATATGGCCCTTATAATTGAACAAACAATTCTGTGAGCTTGTAACAATAAACTCTGCAAAATACTTTACTTTGCGAAATATGCCCTGTAATGGCTGTATTTTGTGAAATATGCCTTGTAATGGCTGTACTTTGTGAAACAGCTTTACTGTAACACTGCACAAACATGCGAACAATTAATGCACTTTTGATAACTGGAATATCTTTACTTAATTCGAAAACTGCATATGCTTTGCAAAAATGTGATCATTTCCCCATATTTTATTCTTTTTATGCAATTCGGACTTTATTTCAAACATTTTCCGTAGTAATTTGAATATTTTTATCAGTATACTGTAAATATCAGTTTATGAGAATATAATTTAGAATGTTCTGTATGCCTGGTTTCATATTATGCAAAAAGAAATAGTGCTGAGTAAGTTTAAATACCTGAAATTCATGTATGGCCTGTTTTGCGAAGTTTGCACATTCTGGGAATGATCCACTCCTGTATATTCTACCAGCATCTAAACAAGTGCCTTAGATCATTTTAGCTGAGCTGTTTCTGACTCCATTCCCCTTAAGTGTGTTTCTTATAATTCCATGTCCTTTTAGATATGCCATGTCTGAAACCATGTTGTTCGTTCATCTCTAATACATATAACAAGAAGGCTTGGGGTTTCATTCAGATGCTTTAATACATACAAACATCAGGATAGATACCAGCATCATTACATATGAACGAACTACTTAACAGGCAGAGCTTACATACATACATGTTTACATCTCGACAACTAACTAAAAAATGGCAGTAAGGCTTGTATGTGCTCAGTATTTATACACTTGCGCAAGCTCTTTTATAGCTCCTTAAAGGTATATACACACACTGATCTACAACCAGGTTCCATCCTGTTTGCTGCGATACCAGATTTCTGCCATGTTGTTTGTCTGAATGAAATGACGCCCTTGTGAGGGAGTCCTGGAATGCCTGCAATACTAAGAGAACTGCTCTCATTTCCAAGGTTAATGTGAAGATTGCCCTCGGAGTGATCAAGCACCTTGAACAGTCTTCCCCTCGAAATGCCTTCCACCCACCCCAGAAATTAAGTGTCCATGGTTACTGTGGACTGGGATTTGATGGGCAAAAAGTTCTACCTTCCGTTACTCATGGGGAGGTTATTCACTATTTGATATGATCTCTGCAAACTTGCATGAGGTGAATCTTGGTAAGGAGGACTGAAGACTTTGCGACCATTGAACTGAGAGGGTCCACTGGGGTACTCTCATGTGGTATCTTGCCAGAGTAACTAACATAATTGTAGCGGCCATCAAAACTAGCAAATGAAGGATTAACCTTGCTTACAAAAAGGGATGCTGAATGACCTTTGAGGCCACTAGACGAGACAGTACTCTGATGTCTGGAAGCTTGGCAGTTTGAAGGACTGTTCTGAGGTGATAGCCTATAAACTATATGTGCTGGGTCAGTGACAGCTGACATTTGGACTGACTGTATTCTCTAGTTTCAGCAGAAGGTGGAGCATGAGGTCCAAATGTTGAACCAGATGATCCCTGGAAACAGTAGTGAGGAACCAATTGTCTAGGTACAGCAACACCAAGATCCCTCGCAGTCGAAAATGAGCAGTTACTAATACCATAACTTTTGTGGGCAACCAGGGGACTGTGGTGAGACTGAATAGCAGTGCTTTGAAATGAAAATGATTGGCCTCTAGCCAGAAATGGAAAGTTTCCTGGATTGCTTCTCTATTTTTATGTGATGGTAGGTTTCCTGGAAATCTATGGAGCACATCCAATCATCCTTCCTCAGAACAGGAAGTACAGACTTCAGTGTGAGAATCCAGAACTTTGCCTTACGAACTGATGGAGATAGCGGAGGTCCAAAATCAGCCTGTGGTCCAGTCTTCTTTGGAACTAAAAAGAATCTGGAATGGACTCTGAATCCTAAATGGTTTGGAGGACTTATTGCATGACTCTCTTTCTAGCAACTTGAAAACCTCTGTTGCTTACGATTCCAAATCACTGGGTGGAATGTCAGAATATTTCTTTTCTTCTTTGGAGGATAGGAAAAGGGAATGGAATAGCCTTATGTGATTATCCTTAATACCAGGAATCCATTGCAATATTTTGACAGGCTTGTGGGTGTAAGGATAAGCACCTTCTCCTTACTGCTTCCACAATACATCAGTTGGATAACTCTTCAGGGGTGCTGGTAGGTTTTCTCTGCAAAGGGACAACAAAACTCCTGGTTATGCAATCCACCCCTGCCTTTACAGCGATGTTCACTTCAGTTGCCTCTTAGTATGCCCTTGGGGGCTTGTCTCCAGGGGTGTCCTGGTGAGAAGCCTTAACTTGCTGAATCACATCTTATCACCCCTTTGGTTCCTAGAAAATGTGCTTTGAAGGGTGGAGAAGTGGATCCCAATAGCAGAGTTTTACAGTCTTGCTCACTCCTAGTAACCATCTCTAAGTTTGGCTCTGAAAAGTGTGGAAGCATCAAACTGGGCATTGATTAAGGACGTTTTAAAGCCTTCAATAAAATCACACAGGAGCATCCAAGCATGCTGATGCATGGTTTACAGGTGCCTGCTGCCAGAGATGTGCCATCAACTGAACTGGAAAGCAGATGAATGGACACATTAGACAGACTGTAGGGTAGACAGTTGGAAGCCCACTGTATTTTGAACATCCGCTGATAAGTTACCAGAGTGGGACTTGGTATGGTCACTCTGAAAACATGTCATGTGGGCAAAATAGCTCATGGATCTGGGTGCAAAGATTGCTTAAGCATATGTCCATTTTTCAAATCTGTCCAACACCCTGGACTCTCTGTTAAGGGGATGAACAGAAAAACTCTCTTTGGACAGTTCCTTTTTAGTGTCTGTCACTACTACCATGTCATCTAATGGTGGACCCATGCCCCAGTGCCATCTATGCTATGGGGCTACTAAAATCCTGTTTTCTTGGGGATAGGTTACACAACATAAAGGTCCTTCCAGGCCCACTGAGCCACTAGGTCCATAAGGGCATCAGTGGGTGGTACCTCCAAGGATACAGATAAGCTAGTACCCAAACACCTCAAGGAACACAGACTGGTCTGGTGAAGGAGTTTCAGTAGCCTAACCTCCTCGCTGCATCATTAAATTCTAGGATAACACCAACGGTGTTATCTTCTAGAGGGGACCTTTGAGAACCTTCACCTTTATCCAAATCTGCGTCGTCTGTGACAGACTCTGAAGAGGAGTCTAAGTGTTTCCATTTACAAGTCTGCTAGGGCATTACCTCGAGGAATCTCAAGAAATAGGTCTGAATCACAATGGAACCACGAATGTAGAGTATCCTCCAGGCCTAATGGGACTAACTGCCCCCATCAAGCTGAATGAGTGGAGTGATTTACAGGATCCAAAAGAAACTGAGACAGATCAGAGTTTGATGGTGACTTCTTGGCCTACCCCAAACCCATTCAAATGCCTTGAAAGCCGATGTTGTGATCACAGATGAGGGAAATGTTTTTCCTGCCTGAAAGATGAACAATCACAGCTTCGATTGGTGTCAGCTTTGAGGCTGACCTTGGGCCTGAGCTATATAGCACCAAGTCCACAAGAGGTACAAATGACTCTGAAAACCTTGGAGTCGACTCCACCCCCAGGCCATTGTATTGACACTTCAAATCCAAAACTCATGTTGATCTGAAACAATCAGAGTCAAGAGAGTAAAGGACGCTGATGGAGTCAATGTTACCTGAACTGTCAGCTCTGAATAAAGTGGGGTGGGGGGTAGACCTGTGGGAACCGTGGACCGTTACTGAAGTTATCGATGGAGGGGTAGTTGGACATGTACTCACAGTGATCAAAGGAGACTGCACTGGGAGAACCCTTAGTTGGATTTGTGTCCTCAAGAATCTCTGCATCATTTGATGAATGTCCATTTTGGTAAGGTTTCTGGTAGATCAGACTGACTTCAAAGACAATGCCACTGACAGCGGTCTGGAGTTCCATCTTTCTTACAATATTGTGCAATCTTGGACTCACTGAATTTGGGGAAAATCTTGGGCGAGGTGAGCGAGATTGGAACTGAACGACTTCCTCAGAGTCTCAGGCACCAGACCCAAATAATCTGGCAGATACGGAGATCTTTTTCTCATCTCTTCTACTCTCTTCTCTTCGGATCTTTCTCATCTTTCTTCTGATTTTTCGTTCTCCTTAACTTTCCTGTCCATCTTCTTACCATGGAAAGGTGAAGTTGGTCTGGAAGAATTAGAGGTGGAAGACTGAGAAGCATACCCCGTCTGAGAGGGAAGCAAGCCTTTTAGAATTAAGTTATGTATTCACCATAATTATGCATCTGTGTTGTCAATTTTCATTCTTCCTCAACAAATGGGACCCAGATCCAACTCAGCCACTTTTCGCCAGATTCTTGGATTGGACTCTCCAGCTCCTCCCTTTACCCAAGTTAGTGCAAGCAGCAAGATAGTTTTCCAGGACCAGTACTTCAGGGAGGCAGAAGCTGCTTGCTCAAAAGGGACTAGTGTCAGTTTCTCCAATCCAAAGTTAAGATCCCAGGGAGGTGAAAGTGGTTTCATCATGTGAAGGACACCTTTTAAGAACTGTTTAACCTCAAATATAGAAGATGGAGGGGGGAGAAGGTGGCAGACAAGCAGAAATAGCTAACAAATGCACTTTCACTGAAGAGTAAGCTAAGCCAGCATTCAGCAATTCACACAGGTATGACAGAACCAGTGGAACTTCCACTGAGGTTACGAGAAAGACACCAAAGTGAAAATCTCTTCCATTTGGAGAAATAAGATTTTCTAGTACTGGGTTTCCTGGCTATCTGCAGAACCCTAAGTTTGTCCTCTGAAGAAAGGTGTCTGAAAGGAATTAAACCCTATTACCCACAATGTCAGCTGAAGAGCAGACAAGTGGGGATGGATAAGAGTTACTTTGTATGATTGCCCTTGGCTAAATGCAGGAATAGGGGGAACCAATGCTGCCTTGACCAAAAAGGGGGGGTCACCATTAAGATTTTTGGTTTGTTCTGCTGAATCTTTAGCAGGACTTTTGGAATGAGGGGAAGGAGATGGAATGCATACAGAAATCTCTTTCCATGAAAAACTAAAGCAATCCACTTTCCAGACCAGGGGATGTGCATCTCTGGCACAAAACTGTGGAAGTTCTCTGATCATGGGGGAGGCAAAAAGGTCTACTTATGGAGTACCCCATTGGTGGACAATGTCCAAAAACACATCCCTGTGGAGCATCCATTTGTGGGATTGTGTCTCAGACCTGCTCAAAGTGTCTGCCACTACATTAAGTCTGGAAGGGATAGACACAGCTTGAAGGGGGGTCTGAAGTTTGACCATCAGCTCCCACACTTGCAGCGCTAGTCTGCAAAGGAGATGAGACTTTGTCCCTGCCTGCTTGTTCACATACCAGAGAATGGTCATGCTGTGTGTGAAAATTTTAGAGGGCCTGGGATGAAGACAGAGTGAAAGGTCTGCAGAGCCAGTAGCAGTGCCCTCAATTCTTTTATATTAATGTGATCCTTTATTTGAGAGGGGGTCAGATCCCCTGGGCTTTTAAGGAGTTGAAAGCTGCTCCCTATCCTGTGTCTGAGGCATCTGTGAACATCTCCTGGACAGGAGTTAGAGGATGGAGTGGGAGACCTGGGTTGGCAGTCAACCATTGAATTGACAACATAATCTCCTTCAAGCAAGGGAAAAGTGGAACTGGGAACTCTAGTGGATGTGCAATGTTTCATCAGCACTGATTTCAGGAACCACCGTAGTTTTCTCATGTGCAGTTTTGCCAGACAAAGCACTGGAATGGTGGATGCCAGGAAGCCCAGATTTCTGAGAAACATCCTGGCAGTGATAACAGTTAGAGGGATGAAGCTTTGAACAAATGAAATGAGTTCTTGAGCCTTCTGAGTGGGGAGAGAGAGACCTTCATAAGGTCTGTTTGTATCCTGCATCCCAAAAAATGTGGCCCTGAGAGCAAATTTTTGGTAGTTAATCGTGTAAGAGAGACTGTAGGATGGAAATGGCAGAGTTCAGGTTATAGTCTAGAGTTCCTGGGCTAACTGCTTGAAAGAGAAGGTTGTCGAGATATGGGAAGACCTGAATGCCCTGAAGTCTGCAGTAAGCAATAACTGGAGCTAGAGATCTTGTGAATACCCTTCGGGTAGTGGAAAGACCAAAAGGCAAGGCAGAAAAAAACTTAAAAGTGCCAAGAGGCTACACAACTATAAAAAATGGCCATAAAGGCTTGTGGGATGATCGGAGGAAACAGGGTTTGCAAAGTAAGCATTCTGAAGGCAGTCACTTTCAAGAAGGTTTTGAGGAAGGAGAGTTTCAGGATGGTTCTCCAAGGTCCCTCTTTCCTTGATACCAAGAACATCCTTGAAAAGAACCATTTTCCTCTTTGATTTGATGGAACATATTGAATGGTGCCTTAATCTAGCAGTTCTTGCAGCACATATGGAAAATGTAGTAGTTGCTGAATACCTCTGAAGGGTGGAAGTGAATTCCAGACCATGAAACAGACACTTTTATGATGGAGAGCACCCAAGAATCCTGTGCAATGTTTTCCCAAGCTGGAGTGGAAAGAGAAGGGCAAAAGGAAAGGGGGGGAGGTGTTTGGGGATAAATAGTCAGATGGACCCTGGTCTGTCTGGAAAAAGGTTGTTTTTGAGGTGGGGTTTGCAAGTGAGTCCTAAATTGCTGAGGTCTCTTACCAGACTTTTTAGCCTTAGCCGGAGGAGGCCATGACTGCCTTCTAACAAACACAAGTTCCGAAGGATAATTCTTTTGGAATTTTGGTACAGGGGAAACCAGGATGCTTCAGTTCCTGCATCTCCTTACCCTTCTCCTGTAAGGTTTTAAATAAGTACGTAGCAGCTGGACCAAATAGGGCTGAACTGTCCAGAAGAGAATCCATAAGATTGGCTTTAACGTCCTTTGGTAAAGGATGAAGTCTCAACCAGGCAAATCTTCTCAGGACCGAACCTGTGGCAGCTGCCCTAGCTGAAGGTTGCATAGCACTGTAACTACATTTTACTGAATGACGGGACACCTAAGAGGATGCCCCAAGCAAGGATGAAGCCAAAGACTTATTTTCTGAGTCAGGCAAATCTGAAATAATTTTGGAAAGGTATAACAAAAGTTCCAAGGTGTACTTAGTCATGTGTGTTTCATAAGTGATGGCCCTAAAGGTAAGGGTGGAAGAAGTGCATACTTTTTTGCCTAACCTCTTCATAGGTTTACTTTGTCAGAGGGAAGAAAGGAGGTGGAGCAAAGTAACCTTGAGTGCTTATCAGAAGCCATTGTAATGTAGAAGGGTCTATGAAAAGAAACTTGCAATCTCCAAGCACCTTGTAGAATTTGTCTGGTTTCCTAGGTACTGGAAGCTGGGAATCAAGAGTCCTACTGGAAGATGCAAATGCATCCACAAATGCATGTACAACAGGAAGTATGGCTGAGGAACTAGGAGTATCTACCTGAAGTAATTCATAGTAATGTTTTTGTACTTCAGACATCTCGCAACTGTCCCATTTGAAATCTTCTCACATCTTACCCAAGGTCTCACTGAAAGCAATTTCCTCCAGTGGGGAATCAGTACCATTGGAATCCTCCTCCAGAAATGCATAAACCAAAAGGGAGGGAATTTGAGATGAATCAGCTATGGAGTCATCCTCTGAGGGTTCTTCCTCTTTGGAAGAAGCCTCTTTCTTGACCCTCTTCTAAGGAGAGGTAACCCAGGGTGTGGTCAGTACTGAAACCCAAGGGAGGGCCTAAAGGACACAAGGGCACTGAAAATGCCCTATGTGAAAATTTTCCAGTCCTTCTGTGGATCTGTGGGAGGTGACAAATGTTTTTTTTTTTTGTTTTTTTGTTTCTTCTTGCATGCAGATCAGCCTCTGTAAGATCAGAGGATCAGACGTATTCTTAGAATCTATACCGTCAGAATCAACCTCCTCTCTAACCAATATCTGAGAGATCCCCTGGAGATCTCTGTGATCACAAGTTTAGGCTCCCCCTTAACATTTGCACTGGATGCCTGCAATACCTACCTTCAAGGACGTGCCAACATCCTGTTCCAAGGTGACCTCCATTACGGGCTCAGCCTGTGATTCGGACGTAGGGGCTGAATGTTTCTCCAGACTAATAACTGCTTCAGGAGATACATCCACCACTGGAGGTGCAGCTGAAGCTTCAGGCCTAAGTTTCTTGGCCTTATGCTTCACAAGTAACTCTGCATCAGGCATTGAGGGTCCCTCCACAACACTTTTCGCAAAGAGTTCCAAGCGCTGATTCTCCAAATATATCTAAAGGGAAGATAACCTGCTTCTCAATGTTTTAGGCACAAAGGCATGGCAGGTAGGGCAAGATCTATGGTCTTGTGGATAGGCCCAAGACAAAAAAAAAAAGACACTGCAGGTGACTGTATTTATGTGGAATCTGATGTCCATATTGGCATTTGCTTTTCTTGGATGACATTACACCGAACCACAGCAGTAATAACAAAGGAAAGATTCCCCCAATGGGGCACTTATCTGAAATGCTGAGACAGCAACCTCTTCAAGGAGACCGTATATACGGGTGAAGCATTCAGACTTGCGGCAAAGAAGTTCTGAGGATGGTGTGTGCATACATCGCTTTTATGGCCTACGTCCGATAGCAGCCTACATGCGACATACTATGCACCCCTAAGCAGTAAAAGTCTTTTCTATACTGGCCATCAGGTCATTTTGGCAGGCAACTCCGTCATGTAAAAAATACTGCAGTAGAGGAATAGCAGGACATCCTAACAAAAACTTAATCAAGTCACTAAAAGACATGAATGGATGGGGGAAGGATGGGAGAAAGTTGAAGAATGAAAATGGACAACATGGATGCATATTTATGGTGAGTACATAACTTTTATATCTGATGATGTAATTTTCATTCATTCCTCAACGAATGGGACAGAGTCCACAGCTATGTTAACCTTGGGTGGCTCTCATGGAAGGATGTTCCAGAGAAACGCAGAAGCAAGTGCAGCTCTACTGCTGGAGAGGAGATCCAACTTGTAATGAGCAATAAATATATGAGCATTAGAACAAGTGGCAGCTGTGTAAATATCATAAATGAAGGCTATGGCCCAAAAGGCAGCTGACGTAGCCATCAACATGACTGTGCTTTTGGATGCCTTGGCAAGGTTAAACCTCTCAAAGGAATAAACATAAGAGATGCAATCTGTTATCCATTTGGCTAGGGTAGTTCGAATTACGGTTTTCTCAATTTGTTACTGGAAAAGGAAACAAACAATTTGTCAGTTTTTCTAAATTCTTCCACCCTATGAAAATAAAAACAAAGTTGCCTATATACATCCAAAATATGAAACGTATTTTCCTTTGATGTCAAATTTAAGAAAGAAAACAGAAAAAGTGATCACTTGACTGATGTCTGTTTCATAGGCAAGTTGGGGTAAAAGGAAGGATTAGTACGCAAGATAACTATCTTTGTGGAAAATTAAATAAGGCAGTTTAGAAGACAGTGCCTGGAGCTCAGAAACTTGACTCACAGAAGTTATAGCTACAAAAAAGACTATTTTCCAGGAAAGGAATTTGAGATCTGAATTAGCATAGGACTTAAAGGGTGATTGCATTAAACTCTAACACAATAGTAAGATCCCAATAAGGAGTGGGATCCTTTATCAGAGGTCCAAGTAAAAAGTCACCTTTAAGAAATGCTTTACGTAGATGAAGCTAATGGGGAAGCATTATGTCCAGTGTGATAGTCAGAGATGGCTGCCAGCTGAACTTGAATGGTGGAGAAACTAGCACCACTGTGAAAAATCGTAGCAAGAAAGTCTAAAACACCAGGATAAGAGTGGTGAAAGGATCCAACTCTCTCTGCTGTGCCCAAAAGAAAAATCTCTTCCACTTACTCTTATAAATCTTTCTTGTAGAGAGTTTCTGAGTTAAAAATAAAATTTGGTGAACAGAAGAGGAAAACCTGGAATGTCTAGCCATCACTGGAACTGGAGAAACCATGCGGTCAATCTGAGACCTGTAATGTCTAGAGGAGTCATCCCTGACGGATGTGACAGTAGTTCTGGAATGGGGTCCAAGGGGTACATATAGGTGAGACCATAGGAAGGGGAACCAAACCTGCTGAGGCCAGAAGGGGACAATGAGTTGCTCTTCAACTGGAGTGCTTTCTGGAGAAATTTGGGGTTTAGAGGTAAGGGAGAATAAGCATACAGTAGACCAGAGGGCCAAGCATGAACTACAGCATCTCTTGATGACTGTCCCTGGGGGTGGGGGTGGGGGGGCTTAGGGCAAAGAACTTAATGTACTTGTGGAGGGGAGGGACAAATAAGTCGCAGCAAGGTGACCCCAGTTCTGGAAGTTCATCTCTGCCACTGACTGATTGAGAGATCATTTGTGAGGCATCAGGATAATCCCGCTGAGCTTGCGGGCTAAAATGTTGGATTTCCCTGGAATATGCATTTCTAAAAGAAAGTGGTTGAAGGAGATCACCCTCTGCCAGACTCTCACTGCTTCTCAGCAAAGTGGGTAAGATCTGGTTCCACCTTGTTTGTTGATGTAGCAAGCCACTGACACATTGTCCATTTGGACAGTAATTGTCCCAAGAGGAAGAGAGCTCTGAAAGGCCTGCAATGCTAAAAGGGCCGCTCTCATTTCCAAGACATTTACATGCAGTTCAATCTCTTCTAGGGACCACATGCCTTTAACAGTCCGTCCCAAGAAATGCCACCCCCATCCCAATTGGAAGGCATCCATGGTTAAAGTGGCTTTTGGGGAAGGAAGGATAAAGGGACATCTTTGACAAATCTCACTGGATTAAATCCACCACGGTAGGGAGACCTTGCAGACTCCAGACAGTTTTATAGGATGTTGTAAAGCCTGTCGAAGAATGGACCATTTTAATATTACAGTCCACTGGAGGAAGATTCGCACGTTAAGATATGTGTTGGGTATCAAAGTAATTGCTGCAGCCATCAAACCCAAAGCTTGAAGAACCACTTTCACTGGGAGAGAGGAGTGAGAAAGAATCAGTCTGATATGCAATCTCAAGGTAAGAATTATGTTTTGTGGCAAAAGAAAAAGATGAATTACTGTATCTAGGCGAGCCCCTATAAACTCCAAGACTTGAACTGGTTGAAGATGGGACTTTGAAAGACTGATTGTGATCCCCAAGAACAGAAATGATCGGAGTTAAATAATTCCTAGCTTTTACTAGGAGATGTCTGGTTGATGTGGTGAAGAACCAGTTGTCTAAATAAGAAAACACTCTGAATCCATGCAGTCCGAGATGACCTGCTACCACTGCCATGAATTTGGTGAACAACTAGGGGGTTGTGGTGAGATCGAAGGGCAGGGCTCAGAACTGGTAATAACTGGCTCCCAGACGGAAGTGTAGGCATCTTCAAAAGCACCTGTTCATCTGAATGCGATACTACGCATCCTGAAGATCTATATAGCACATCCAGTCGTCCCTCTGTAAGAGGCAGAATGGACTGAACCTTGTCCATCCAGAACTTGGGAGTTCTTTGCAAACGGATTCAGATAACCGAGATCCAAAAATAGGTCTCAGGTCTTCTGTTTTCTTTGACACCAAAAAAAATGTTGAGTAAAATTCAGTTCCTCTTTACCTGGTGAGACCTCTTGCATGACCCTTTTGTCTAGCAGCTTTTCAATCTCTAGAGTTGCTAACTCCTACTGATTGGGTGAAACCTCAGGGAGACATTTTCTTTTCATTGAAGGAATCTGCAAAAAGGGAATGAACTATCCTCTTGATAAGATCATTTGCCCTCACATATCTTTTGTGATGACTGTCCAGGCATTTGGGTGTAAAGATAAGCACCACCCAATGGTCTCCAGAGAAGAACAGTTGGGAAATCCTTTAGGAGCACTAAAAGGGACTATCCAAGGAGGAGTACTGGAACCCTTGGTTTTATGGACCGTTTTCTGCCTCATGAGTGGCGTCTTTCACTATTATTTCCCACCTGCCTCTGGGAGAAAAATCTCCATGTCAGTCTTGAAAAGGCCCTAGAGATTTCCAGAACCACATCATCTTGCCACCCCATTGATTCCTAGAAAAGGATCTCTGTGGGGTAGAAAAATGGATTCCCATGGCAGACAAGATCTTTCCATCTTGCTCACTGCAGGAACGTGTCTCTTTATTGGTGGGCCCAATCAAGAAAGATCCATCAAAGGGAACACTGATGAATGATGCTTGAAAGGGCTTCACAAAACTGTACAGTTGCATCCAGGCATGCCTCCTGATGGCTATGCCTGAACCTGCAGCCCATGAAGAACCTTCAGCTGCACAAGAGATTAGCCTCATGGGCAAACTAGACATAGACTGTAGGGTGGCCAGTCACAAGGAATAAGCCTTCTCTTCCTCTGCCATGGACCCAGGGGCAGAGTTAGAAAGTTCCTTACTTAAGTTCCTCTATAATCTAGTGAAGTTAGCCAGATAGTGAAGTGATCATTAAGCAAAGGGTGTTGAGGCGTAAACTCACTCCCCTTGTCTAATGCCCTAGATTCTCTACTGGGGGATGGACAGAGGAGCTCTGTTCAGTCAGCTCGGGATTCCTTTACTCCAAAACTGTCTATCTTTTGGTGCTCAAGGATCTTACCTGGACAACAAAGAATTGGTTCTAGGGTATCCCGCTCCTTCCATGACCAGTGGGAGACAAGATCTATTAGCTCATCCACCGGGGGGGGGGGGGGGGGTAACACGAGACATAGAAGTGCTCAAACCCAAAGGCTTCTAGGAACACCAATTCCTCCTGGGAAGGAGTTTACCGCCTTTTCGGCATAGGATTTCTAGAATGTCTTCAAAGGAGATGTCTTTTAGTGAATATCTAGGGGACCCTTCCCCTTCATCAAAGTCAGTGTCTTCTGTTAAAGATTCCTGATGGGTATCCAAGCGCATCCTTTTGCATAACCTCATCAGTGGAGTGCTCTGGAAAAGTATTAGAAGATGCAGGGAGTTCCTACTTGGAAGCGTTTACTGCCCCTGTGGAGTAGGATTAAGAGACTCAAACAGGACCTAAAAAGGAAACAGGGATATGAGCCAAGGAAATAAAAGAGTCGAAACAGCTCCACCACCTTGAAGGCAGAGGGACCAGGAAAAGCAGAGGTCAATCTAGCAGGAGCTGAAACTCTCTGATCAAACAAACCCGTGGACCCCCCCCCCCCAATTCTCCACTATGAGGGAGAAGTCAGGGCCAAACTGTCTAGCCCCGAGACTCAAAGGGGAAGTGACTTCTCCAAAAGCTTTGGAGCCAAAGTCATCCCCCGATCCAAAGCCAATGCTTTAGCTCTGAGACTTGCCCTACTCAAGGGGATTTGGTGCCGAATGGGTCAGGGAAGTAACCAGAGTCTTCGGCTCAAATGAAGGGCTCAAAAGCAGTAAGTTGGCTCACAGCAAGAAGCTTTCCGGTTCAATTGTCGGCTGAGGTGCCTTCTGTGTGGAGTCTGCATGTCCTCCCTGTGTTCATGTGGGTTTCCTCCAGGTGTTCCGGTTTCCTCCCACGTTTCAGAGACATGCATCTGGAGCATTTCTTCTTGGGTCTCCACTGAAAATTGGCTTCGTTCCAAGTCAGACTTTCCTGGTAAACAAATGTTAAATAAATAAATAAAATAAATGCATACATACATTTCATGTGAGATTGAGCCAGTAGAACCCCCATCCTGATCTGTTTTCTGAGAAATATTCTTATCATCCTATCCAGTTCTGCTTCATAAAAACTTCAGGAGAACATAACTGAAGTGGAAGGCGGCTGAGATGACTTTCTTGGTGCATCCTGCAAGAAAGGAGACCTCAGTCTTGGGGACAATGACTCCAGAAAAAAGAGAGGACTCCAGACATGAAGAGACTTGGAGTTTGCAAGAGTCAGATCCACGTTTTTTGCATCAGAGTGCTTGGGTATCTTAGCTGGTGGCTCTTATATTGGAGTAGTTTTTGAAGACTGGACAGGAGAGTGCTTTCGATGTTCCCTGGCCTCTGCAGATTTAGATTTCTGTAAGGGTGCTTGAGCCCCTGAAGCTGAAACAGAAGAAGGTGCAGAAGCAGGGATAAGGCCCTTAAGTACTAGCATGTTGCATCAGTCACAGATAGTTCTGGCATTGAAACCACTGCTAATAGTATAAGAAATGTCCAAATAAAAAGGGCCTAAACAATAAACGCACTCCCTGTGGGCATCAGAGTTGGGAATCTTATGCCAACAAGAAGTGCACTTCTTAAAGCCAGTAGGCTTTTTAGCCATAACTATAAACTATGTCAAAAGGCAAAAGCCAGCAAAGTGAGAAAAACTAAAGTTTTTTTTTTTTTTTTATGAAAAGAATGAAAGCTAGAAAGGAAAAGAAAGAGATATACCAACAACAGTAACAGGACTGCCTTATAAGAAGGTAAAGTAGAAATAACACCTTCTTCTTCTTTCGGCTTTTTCCCGGTTAGGGGTCGCCACAGCGGATCACCTTGTCCGCACACTGAATGGCAGTGGAGTTTTACAGTGTCGAGTTGCCAGCCCGGCGCCCAACCTTCCACAGAAGGCACACTCACACGCACACCTAGGGCCAATTTAGAGTGTCCAATCCACCTGCAGCATGTCTTTGGGATGTGGGAGGAAACCGGAGCACTCGGAGGTAACCCACGCGACCACAGGGAGGACATGCAGACTCCGCACAGAAGGCACCCCAGCTGAGGATCGAACCGGAGAACCTCGTGCTGTGAGGCGGCAATGCTAACCACTGCACCACCGTGGCCGCCCTAAAAGTAGAAATAACACCAATGATTGTAAAAGGAGATACTAAAAGATGGTGAAAAGGTGAATTAACTAAGTGAGTTAAAGAGAGGATGGCTACAGAAAGATAATATATAGGATAAGAGAATTACTGTAAACTTTGAAGATTTTACTCACTAATTTAGAGGAAACAAATGCCTAAGCTCAAAAGAATGCAATCCCGAGTGAATTGTTAGAGCGGCAAATGAGATCTGGGGTAATGCAGTGGTCAGAGGCATTATGGGTAAAGGGAGGAGCTCAAGAGTCAGATACAAGAATCTACAAAAAAGCATCTGATAAAGATCAGTGACCCATTCATTGAGGAATGAATGAAACTGACATCAGATCTTCTCTTTGTGACCTTGAATGGACCTAGCCCTGAAAGAGGCACAAATGTCACAGTTCACATCAAGGTGGGCCGCACCCAATTGATAAACCCATGAGTGTTGGCATTGTGGTGGAATTTTGTGTCCACAGGCTGTGCACTTCTTTAAAACCTTGGATTTTGTCAGACATTACAGTAAGCAACAATAAGACAAGAAAAAGAAGTTATGTACCTAGCATAACATTCCTTGTTAGTTGTCTTCATTTCGCCTTCTTTCTTGCTGTTTGGGATCGGCTCCAACTCGGCCATCTTCTATAGCTCAAGAGCTGTTTACTGGCTCGAGGCTACCCCTTATCCCAGAATGCCCAGCATCAGCTACCCAGATCTTGCTTATGATAGCACACACTAGACATAAGTAGAGTAACCAGTTACCTAAAATCTGGTTATCCAATACACCTAAACAAGGAAAGAGTCATAAATTACCTGGCAAGTGAAATAAGAAAAGATACTCAGCCAGTAAAAACAAAAAAGGAACTCCTCTCAATCCTCTAGGAAGGGGGAAAGAGGGGGGGATGCAAGAAGGAAGGCGAGATGAAGACAACTAACACGGAGCATTATGGTAGGTACATAACTTCTTTGTTAAGTTGTCCATCTCGCCTTCGTTCTTGCTGTTTGGGACAGCATCCCTAGCACCTAAAATCCCGGGTGGCTCTTTGGAACAGACTCTTCAGAATAGTAGAACCAAAGGAAGCTCTGCTCCGGGAGACCATATCCTCCTTGTAATGAGAGGTAAAAGTGTGAGGGTTTGCCCAAGTGGCAGCTGCACAGACTGAGTCTATGGGCAACCTAGACTGAAAGGCCACAGAGGTGGCTAATGCTCTACTGGAATGACCTTTTGGTTTAGCTGGTAGCTCTTTATTTCGTAACTGATAAATAAAGGCAATAGTATCAGATAACGATCTGGATAAGGTCACCTTAGAAAAGTACAGTTGTGTACCTACCATAAATGTAGATGTTCGAGTGTATTCACTGTTGCAGTCATTACAATTGGGTTATCCTGCTGGCAGGCTACCCACAGTCGGCCTGGATTCCAATGTCCTGGTCCGGCGTTGGTTGCTGTCGCCTCCTCCCTGACATCAGTGCGCCAGGGGTATATAAAAGATGCAGCCAACGCCATTTTCCTCAGTTTTTCTTGCCCCAGATGTCAGGTGCCCCCAAAAGGGTAGGCTAATTTATGCCAATAAATATGCATGCAGTAAAGTAAACTCTTCCCTCATCTACAAGCAAATACACCACCTAGGCTGTACAGAATAGAGAAGCAGAGATAAGTCCCAGCAAATGAAACGGGGATGGTGGGTGGGTAACCTGGACTGCAACAGTGAATACACTCAAACATCTACATTTATGGTAGGTACACAACTGTACTATGTTCATCGTATTTCACTGTTGCAGTCATTACAATTGGGTTGAATCCCAAAGCTAAGGTTGGGAGGATGGGGCTAAATAGGATTAGGAGAGGCTATGAGGCCCTGCAGAACTGCAGTGGCAAAGCCTGCCCTGGATTTAGAGTAGAAAGGTAAGTGATAGTGCTTTGTAAAATTGTGCACTGAACTCCAAGTTGCAGCCTCTAAGATGTCTTTGGTTGGTACTCCTCTGAGGAAGGCTGCTAAAGTGGCTGCTGCTCCGGCTGAATGTAGCCTAATGCCCTTAGGCACTGATTTGCCATGCTGTGAATAGCAGAAACTAATGCAGTGGCCTATCCACTTGGAAATAGTCTGCTTTGAGATAGCCTTTCCTTGTCATCCTTCAGCATATGCCACTAGAAGTTGTTCAGTCTGTCTGAAAGCTTTGGTTCTGTCCAAGTAGAAGCGTAGCTGTCTATGAATGTCCAAAGAATGCAGAAGTCTCTCACCCTTATTCTGTGGGTTTGGATAAACGGTAGGCAAATGAATTGTTTGGTTCAGGGCCACACTGGACACTACCTTAGGCATAAATGTCAGGTTTGTCCTCAGAGAAACCCTGTCAGGATGGAAAATGATGAAAGGTTCCACAGCCATGACTGCCTGTAACTCTGAAACTCGTCTTGCAGTGGTTATTGCTAGGAGCAGAGCTGTTTTCCAGGATAAGAATGCTATATCAGCTGTAGAGGCTGGCTCAAAAGGAGGAAGTGTGAGTTTTTCCAAGACATAATTGAGGTCCCATGAAGGTACTGGTGCTCTCCTTGGGGGTCTTAAGTTTTTGACCCCTCTGAGGTATTGCCTTAGTAATGGATGAGAAAAAAGAGGTGGTTCTGTATTGTAATGAGCTGAACTGGCAGAGGTATGAATCTTAATTGATGAAAAGGATAGGCCTTTGTCCAGCATCTCAGTTAAGTATTGCAAAATATGAGGAATATTTGGTAAAATCGTGTTAATTCCTTGTGCCTGGTTCCAAGCACAGAATCTTTTCCATTTTTCTGCATAAGATTTTCTGGTGCTAGGCCTCCTGGCCTCCAAAATAACATCAATCACCGCTTTAGAGAGAGGAGTGTTTTGAATGGTTACATTATCCGCCATGCTGCCAGATTTAAGGTCCTGAGTTGGCTGTGCAGGATCTGACTGTTTTGTTGGGTCAATAAGTGAGAAATTAGAGGTAATGTCCAGGCTGGGCATTAAGACAAGTTCTTTAAGATTGGGTACCAGTGCTGGCATGGCCAGTCTGGGGCAATCAGTATCATTTTTGGCTTCTCTTGTCTGACCTTTAGGAGCACTTTGGGGAGGAGTGGCAGTGGAGGAAAGGCATATACTGTTAAGTTTTTCCAGCTGAAAGATAGAGCATCCACTTTCCATGCTTGCTTGTGATAAGTACTTGTTCTGTAGTTGGCAGTTGTGAGGGGAGGCAAATAGGTCTATGCCCAGGCATCCCCAGTTCCTTGTTATCATGCTGAAGACTTGTGGTTCCAATTTCCACTCATGGGGATCCATTAGGTTTCTGCTTAGTTAATCTGCCAGAGTATTTATCTTTCCTGGCAGGAATTGTGCTTGCAGATGTACTTGGTAAGTTAATGCTGTGTCCCACAAAGTCATGGCTAGTCTGCAGAGGGGGTAGGAATGTGCGCCTCCCTGCTTGTTTATGCACCACATGACTGTAGTATTGTCCATCTTTATCAATAGTTGTCCTGGATGAAGTAGATCCTTGAAGGCTGTCAGGGCATTCTGAACAGCTAGCATCTCTTTTTGATTGATATGTAGATGCATTTGGCTTGCAGACCATGTGCCCTGAATACATCTTCCTGCCATACGGGCCCCCCCGGCATAATCTGATACATCTGTTGTTAATGTCTGCCTGGCTGTGGGTAAAGTGAAAGGCTGCCCCTTGTTGTGGTGACAGGCCTTCGCCCACCATCGAAACTCCTGAGGGTAATTATTGTTTCCAGGCTGTGGCAGTGTTGAGTCCAAACACTTTTTAGATACCACTGTAGTTTCCTCATATGCAGTTTTGCATATGGAATTAGCAGAATGCAGGATGCCATGAAGCCCAATGCCTGCAGAATTTTTCTTGCAGATAACTGGGTCTTTGTTGCCAACATTTTGAAATAAGTAGTCAGTTGTCTGTTTGTCTGGCATGAGATAAGCCATCTGGGCAGTTGTATTTAAACTTCCACCCAGGAATATTATCTCTTGAGAGGGTACTAGTTTTGATTTCTTTTCGTTTACTGTGTACCCTAGACATGTTAGTAATCGTTTTACAAACACCAGATGCTGTAGTAGAATGTCCTTTTTCTCTGCTTGAATAAGGCAGTCATCCAAGTAAGGATATATTTGTATTCCTCTTTGTCTGCAAAATGCAATTACTGGTGCCAAGCATTCTGTAAAGACCCTGGGCGCAGTAGATAAGCCAAAGGGCAGTGCAGAGAATTGGTAGTGCATTAAGCCAGCTATAAATCTGAGGTATCTTCTGCATGATTGTCTGACTGGGACATGCAGGTATGCCTCTCTTAGGTCTAAAGTCACAAGCCAAGCCTTCTTGCCCAGCATGGGCAAAAGCTGTTGCAGAGTCAACATTTTGAATTTTGGAATATCCAGACATGTGTTTAGAATAGACAGGTCCAGTATTGGTCTCCAGGCTTTGTCCTTTCTGGGCACCAAGAACAGTCTTGAGTAAAATCCTAGTCCCTGCTCTTGCTGTGGTACTCGCTGAATGGCCCTCATATCCATGAGGGATGAAACTTGTTTTTGTGCCTCTGCCCATTGACTGTGTGGCAGGTCTGGCATACCGTTTGCCCTTAGCAGGGTGTGAAAATGGAACCTGTAGCCTTGTGACACTATATTCAAGACCCATTTGTCCTGGGTGATCATGTGCCAATTTTGTGAAAAAAGTGCTAGGTTTTCCTCCTAAAGGAGCTGCCAGAAGATAAGTGCTTGGTGCTGGCAGGGGAAAGTCATTGAGAGTGTTTCCTGTATGGCTGTGATTTATTTTCTCTGCTTTTGGAGGTAGAAGCACCCCATTGTTTAGACCTGTATGAGCTTTGGGGCTGGGATCTGCCTCTGGGGTGTCTGTATCTGCCTCTTTGTGGCCTGTCTGACACTGGAAAGGACCAATTCTTTGTAGGCCAGTTCCTGCTAAATCTAGGAGGCTGTACCTGTAAGAAATCCTTGACTGTTTGCATATATATAGCTTTGTCCTCCATTTTCTTCAACACCTGTTCTGCTTTACACCAAACAAGGTATCATGCTGTAATGGAGCATCTAATAATTTTGCTTTAACATGATCAGGCAGATACTGTTCCTTTAACCAAGCATGCCTCCTAATGACAGAACCCGTAATAGCGGCTCTGCAGGAGGCCTCCAGAGAATCAAAACCACATTGTAAAGTATGCTTTCCCACTTGTTCAGCTGCATGCAATAAATCCTGCATTTCTTTATTTTCTGCACATTCAGAATTTGTCATCATTTTCTGTTTAAGTAGTGACATAAGAGATTGCTGATATTTAAGCATATGAAACTGACAATTTAAAGCCCTTACAGCCACGGTAGCAGAAGTGTAAATCTTTTTCCCCCATCTGTCCAGGGCCCTTGAATCCCTTTCAGAGGGGATAGGGTTTTTTGCAGTGGAAGCCTTGACCCCTTTGGAACCCTGAGAGATCATTTCTGGGTCAGCAGCAGGGTTTTTATAAAGAAATTTATGTGAATCAGGAACCCTGTAGTATCTGTCTGGCTTAACAGGAGCTGGTGGTAAAGAGTCAGGAGTGAGACTGGACTCTATAAATACATCATCCACAATGTCTAAAACAGGGGGAAATAGCAAGGGGCCTGTGCTGAGGTAGTAAAAGAAAATCACTGAGCCTTTCCTTAGATTCTGAGTAATCCTGGCTCTCCCAGTGGAAGTGCTCCCTCATAGTATGCAGTGTCTCCCCAAAAGAATAATCCTCAGGAGGGAAGGCTGAAGGGATAGATTCTTCAGCATCAGAATCCTCATAGGGAGGAAGAGAGTATTCCTGTTCAGAAGAGGAATCAGAGGAAATGGAAACGTGATCTGAAGATTCATA
Source organism: Protopterus annectens (assembly GCF_019279795.1). Taxonomy (NCBI): domain Eukaryota; kingdom Metazoa; phylum Chordata; order Ceratodontiformes; family Protopteridae; genus Protopterus; species Protopterus annectens. The sequence continues at coordinate 900,783,321 of NC_056746.1, forward strand.
TTGTCTCTTGCCTAGGCCTCTTATCAGGAGGGGGATGGGAACCCCCGATAAAAGTTATTAGGTCTTCGGCCATTTTAAGCATCTGTTTTTTAGGCATGGAGGCCCGTCCAGGGGAATGTTGCACTTGTTTCTTTGTCTTTAGAGGTGCTTTAGTCTTTGCCTTTGAAGATGAAGTTGATATAACTGTGTAGGCCTGAAAACACCCTCAGAAGCCGATTCCTGCTCAACAGCTCCGGACCCATCTGAGGGAATAATTTTCGAGGATCCAATACCTTGCGTTTCCAGCGGCCTAGTCGGCTCCACGTGGGAGTCGGAAGTGGCCTGTGGCTCTGAGGTAGCGGGCGTCAGTGGCTGCGAAAGCGCCTCACTGAGAACCGGCGACAGGCTTAGCTGAATCATCGTCGTTCGTTTTGGACCTCGGATGCCTGTCCTTTTCTTTTTCTTTGCGCTTTTTATAGATTCCGGTAGTCGGCTGTTCCGATGGCATTATATAATTAAATCTTCTGCCAAAATAATGAAATGTAAAATCGTACCGATGCTTAATAGTGCGTTGGTTAAATCTAGCACAAAACCGAAAACTAGCACGTCGTGGTCAGGGCCTAGGCAAGGAATACAGCAAGAATGAAAAACCTTATGAGGTATTTGCTTCCTACAAGATATACAATTATTAACTTTTTCTGACATTGGTTTGGAGCAAGAAAAAAGTTTTCCCAACGGGGTACTTAGCTTTAATGAAGACTACGAATCTGAAATTCGAACTTGACCAGCACTGGTGAAGTGCTTTTGCTTTGGGCACCGCGCTGCAAGAAAGACTGAAGAAAATGGCGTCGGCTGCATCTTTTATACCCCTGGTGCACTGATGTCAGGGAGGAGGCGACAGCAACCAATGCCGGACCAGGACTTTGGAATTCAGGCTGACTACGGGTAGCCTGCCATCAGGATAACCCAATTGTAATGACTGCAACAGTGAAACACGATGAACATCTGGAAGGCCTTGTTTGTTGAAAGCATAAGAAAGACTTTCTTAGTTCCTTAGTTCTATGGAGGTAAAAACGCAACTGTCTGTGCACATCCAATTGGTGGAGCTTGTACTCTGCCCTGTTGCTGTGACTAGGAAAGAAAACTGGGAGATCTACGGATTGATTTAAATTGTTCTCTGAGCAGACTTTAGGAATAAAGGATGGACTGGTCCTCAGAGAAACTCTGTCCTTGTGAAACACCAGGTAAGGAGGACGAACACATAATGCTTGAAGTTCTGAGACACGTCTAGCTGAAGTGATAGCAACCAGAAAAAGTGTCTTCCAAGAAAGAAATTTTTAAGTAACATGATGCTGTCAGTTCAAAGGGAGGCAAAATTAAGTAAGCTAAAACTAAATTGAGATCCCAAAGAGGAGGAAGATCTCTAACTGGGGGTCTAAGAAGAGATGTTCCTCTCATAAAGGCCTTGCAGAGCTTATGAGACATTATGCTAGAATTAAACATACAGATATGAAAATTAGAAATGGCAGCTAGTTGTACTCTAATGGTAGTGGAATTTCATGGACTGGGGCTGAGAAAGGATCCATATTTCTAGATTCTGCCCAGTAAGAAAACCTTTTCCATTTATTAGCATATGTTTTCCTCGTAGTAGACTTATATGATGAAACAATAATATCACGGACTGCTGGGGAGATATTGGAAAGCCTGGCTAAGGTTGGAAGTGGAGTAACCAAGCTGTGAGCTGGAGAGTTTAAAGGCATTGGTGCAAACCGCCTGACTGATGAATCAGAAGATCTGGAACTGGGTCTAGAATCCACGGTTGATCCAGAAGGTGGAGGTGTAGGAATGGGAACCATATCTGTCGAGGCCAATATGAGGCAATGAGGATCATTTTGCAACCCAACGATTTTGCTTTCTGTATGAGTCTTGGGAAAAGCGTAAAGAAGTCCCTGAGGCCAATCGTGGATTAGAGCATTGCTGGGTATATGACCTGGAAGAGGAAGTAGGGAGAAGTAGCTGCTGCATTTGTTGTTGAGAGGAGTGGCAAATCGGTCGCAACAAGGCTGTCCCCATTTGCGGAAGATAAGATCCGCAACTTCCTGATTCAAAGACCACTCGTGAGGCATGAGGATAGCTCTGCTGAGCCTGTCTGGTATGACGTTGGATTTCCCAGGGATGTGCGTTGCTATCAGAAAACATTGGAAGGAAATCGCCCATTGCCACTGTCTGAGTGCTTCTCGACACAAGGGGTAAGATGTGGTCCCGCCCTGTTTGCTGATGTACCACACCACTGACATGTTGTCCGGTTGGATTGCAATGGTCCCGGAAGGAAGAGAGTCTTGAAGAGCTTGCAACGCTAGGAGAATCGCTCTCATTTCTAGGACATTGATATGCAGATGGTACTCATGAGGTTGCCAAGTGCCTTGGACTGTCCTGTCTAGATAATGCCCCCCCCACCCTATCAGGGAGGTGTCCGTGGTCACTGTGGCTACTGGAGGGGGTTGTATGAAAGGTCTGCCCTGAATTACTAGTGGGGAGACCATCCACCAAGAAAGGTGCTTTTTGCATGTTTCTGTGATCAGGATCATGTGAGACATGGGTAGTTCCTGGAAAGACCACTGCGTGAAAAGAAGCCACTGAAGGATTCTCATGTGGAAACGCGCTAATGGGACAAGAAGAATGGCAGCTGCCATGGAGCCTAGAGCTTGAAGGACATGTCTGACTTGAACCCTTTTGCTCTGCATTAGAATTAACACTTGTTGACAAATAGTGGAAACTCTTTCCTGTGGTAATCTTGCAAACATTTCTTTTCTGTTTAATTCTGCTCCTATGTATGTGATAGACTGACAGGGCAACAAGGCAGATTTTTCAAAATTTACTGTAATGCCTAGCTGAGTGCATGATGTGATTGTATAATCACGTGCCTCTAAGAGTTGAAGCCTGGTGGTAGCAGTCAGGAGCCAGTTGTCTAGATAGGGAAACACCTGGAATCCTTGACGCCTCAGGTGAGCCGTGACTACTGCCATACACTTGGTGAACACCCTGGGGGCTGAGGCGAGACCAAAGGGCAGAGCTCTGAACTGGTAATGACTGGCCCCTACCCAGAAGTGAAGAAATCTCCTGGAGCGTCTCTCCATCTTGATATGGTAGTACACGTCCTGAAGATCTATCAAGCACATCCAATTGTCCTGACCCAGAAAAGGGAAAATGGACTGCAGTGTCACCATCCAGAACTTTTCTTTTTGTACAGATTTGTTCACTCTGCTGAGATCCAGTATTGGTCTCCAGTCCCCTGTCTTTGTTGGTACCAAAAAGAATCTTAAGTAAGTTTTGGATCCTAGTTGGTCCACGAGGACTTCTTGAATATATCTTTTTTCTAGCAGTCTTGAAACTTCTCTGACTGCTTGATCCCATAGATTGGGTGGGACATCTGGGATAGGCTTTTTTGATTCTATGGTGGATTGATGGAAGGGAATTTTGTAACCTCCAGATATGATGGATAGTACCCATCTGTCTTCGGTTACATTTTGCCAGGCTTTTGGGTACAGCGAAAGTCTTCCCCCGACTGCCTCCAGAGGTGAGCAGTCGGGCAACCCTTCAGGGATGCTGGAAGGGCTTGGCAGAGAAGGTTTCTCTGTCACCCTGGTTTTGCAGTCCCCCTTTGCCACGAGGGCGGCATCTGTTATTGTTGTTTCCCCCTCTGCCCCTGGGGGAAAAAAATCACCTCATGTGCCAGGCAAGAGTCCCTGGGATTTTCGGAACCACATCTTTCTGCTCTTCTGACCCTTGGGATAAGGTCTGGAAGGAGTGGAAAAACGGACTCCCATGGCAAAGAGTGTCTTGCCTTCCTGCTCACACCTGGTCAATGTGTCTTTCACCTGAGGCCCAAAGAGAAAGGAGCCATCAAAGGGAGTATTGATGAAGGACGCTCGAAAGGGTTCCGCAAACTGACACAGCCGCATCCAAGCATGTCTCCTGAGAGCCACACCTGTTCCTGCGGCTCTGCTTGCTCCATTGGCTGTATAGTAAATCAGCCTCATGGAGGAGTTGACTATGGAATTAAGAGTCGCAAGCTGAGAAGCTACTTTGGCTGGTGCTCCCTCAGCTGTAGGATCTTGAAGGGCATCTCCAAGCTCTTTCAGGAGATCCCTTTGAAGAGATGTAAAATGGCATAGATAGTTCAGGGACCTCATTGAAAAGGTCGCTGAAGCAAACATTCGCTTTCCATATCTGTCCATCTTTCGAGACTCTTTGTTCGGAGGATGAACAGATGAAGAGGTTTCTGCTAACTCTTGCTTGGTGGCTGCTGCTACCACCATGGCATCAACAGGCACACCGTTGGAGAGGAATTGTTTGTCCTGGGGGGCTGTAATAACTTTGTTTGGTCTCCTCGGAGTAGGTTCCACAGAATCTGGAGCTGACCAAGCCTTTCGAGCCACTACAGACATGAGTGGATCGAAAGTAGTAGATACCCAGGAGGTGGAAGGTCGGGAACCGAATGCGTCCAGGTATACAGACTCATCCTCGGTAGGGGCTAGGGAAGTCCAGTCCCTCCACCGTCTAAGCATTTCAAGGATGTCCGAAAAGGAAACCTCTTCAGAGGGGGACATTGGGGACCCTTCCGATTCATCGATGTCTGTATCTGAAGTGACAGACTCAGGGGAGTCTATGTGCTTCCTCTTGCACTTCTTCCGGGGAGGCTCTTCGGAGTGATCAGGGGAGGCTTCGGAAGAAGAGGGATCACCCAATGGGGTGTCCTGGGGCACAGGTTCCCACGCTTGGGGTCTGGAGGAGGAGTAGAGGTTGGAACAGACACCACAGGGGGAGGAGCCGATGGAGCTGACAGTAGAGCTGTTTCGGGGGACAGCACACTCCGCATGACCTTGAAGGCGTCCCAACCTCTAGGCAGAGAAAGCTCCAGCTCAGAAGAAACAGGAGTCTTTCTCCGTGCCAAGGATGATGGCTCCAAGGCCGATGCTGGAGCCGAGTTCACCTGGGCCGAAGCTCCGAGGGGGAGAATGGGGTCGGACAAGGGTCCGATGCCACTCACCCCCCGGAGCTGACGAGAGAGCCTCAGTGCCCAGATCCCCTGATAGAATGTATAATCAAGGTGATCGGAGCCGACGTCGGAACTGAAGGAGAGATGATGATTGGCGCCAACGGTTCTACTACCTGCGGATCCATGGTCTCTGGCTCCTAGCTAAATATAGTCAGAGGAGGAACAGAAATAGCAGCGATTGGAGCCGATACCTGTTGAGGTGGGCTGGACAGAATTTTTGCCAGTGCCTGTGACTTAAGCAACCTACTTACTATTCTCTCCACATCATGATCCGATAATCTAGAGGATCGAGACAAGTGGGAAGAATGATGGCTATGTTCACTCTGTAACAAAGGTGACTGAGTTGCCGAGTGGATGGACTCCAAGGACAGAGACCTCAGTCTCTTATGGCTCTGAGACGGCTCTGAAATAGCAGATGGAGCTGACGGAGGAGTTGTCTTGTCGGTGCCAGCCGGCACCGTCATACTTGGTTAGTCAAGTAAAGGAGTCGGCTCCGAAGGTGGAGCCGACTGCTTGACAGACTTAGGGGATTTCGCTGGCTGAGTACTTTTAGCCGGAGAATCTTGAGGTTTCAATAATCCCTGAAGGATTAATTTGTTTTTGCACTCCTGCAGGACCCTTGGACTAAATGCGTGACATATAGAACAGGAGTCCTGCAGGTGAACAGCGCCCAAACAATATGCACAACTAGTGTGCCCATCTGTCAGAGACATTTTCTGACAGCATGAGTCACACTTTTTGAAGCCAGATACCTTGTTACCTTTTAGACATTTTTACTAACAACAACCACAACAACAATAAGAAAAAGCTATACTACAAAACTAAGAAACAAAGTCTTTTTTTTTTTTTTTTTTTTTTTATAGTTAAGGGTCAGGAGAGCCTCTAATTTAAATGGCTGTCCTAAGGGGGGGGGGGAGAACTCTCTAATTTAAACAAGTTCAGGAGGGGAGATAGAAGGCTTGCGAGTTATGGAGTGATGGCCAACAAAGCTACAACACACAAGAAGCCATAAGAGATAAAGTAATATATAGAGAAAAACTTGACAAATATTTAAAAATAAACAACAGATATAATAGTAGAAAAATCTGTAATAACCCTGAGCCAGTAACGAATCAACTTCGCAGCTGAAGTGGCAAATGAGATCTGGGTAGCTGACGCTGGGCATTCTGGGATAAGGGGTAGCCTCGAGCCAGTAAACAGCTCTCGCTCTATAGAAGAAGGCAGAGTCGGAGCGGAGGATTGGCACCGAACCCAAACAGCAAGAACGAAGGCGAGATGGACAACTTAACATCATTATTTATGTAAAGAATTTAAAACTACTCCTTTCCAAAAAAATAACTATGAAAAATTTACTGGACTACCTAAAAACCTGTATCCTATACACCCAAGCCATATATCTACACCTAGACACACCAAGCTTTGAAACACTATGAAAGACAACTATCACCCAAAACCTACTCAAAGGCTACAAAAACGTATTTGCACTAATCAGTAACATAAGACAGGGAAGGAGAAAACTACTATTTTGTAAGAAAATATGCCACTTATCCTAAACAAATCAAAGCCCTCAAAAACTCACGTGGAAAGATCTGGCAGCAAACAAAATCTAAGGTACTTTAGTGAATGGAGGGAATTATCAGTAGTGGAGAATTCAGAGCCTTAGATCCATAGCTTCATAAAAAAAGTCAAAGAGGTTGGATCTGACAACCCAAAGGTTGAATCGGAAAAAATAAACAATGGATCACAAAATACAAAGGGTTAACACCAAACTTTAGGACACATTACAGATATTTTGAACATTTTAAGAAACTTTATATAAAGCAGAAGAGTACAGAAAGTAAGAAAAGGCAAAAATTTGAAGTATACAAGTAAAATGAGACTGCAATTAATAGCCAACATAGGAATAAATGAGATAAAATGCTGATGTATAATCAATAAGAAATGTCCAGGAACAAACAGTATTCTTGTGGAAATCAAAAAGCTGAGGAGGAAAAGAAAATGTTAAAGCGCTGGAAGATTTTGTCTAACAGCATTCTAAAAAATGGGAAGTCAGGAAGTCCTATGTGGCATATTTCATTACCAAGGGTTTTGCATCCAGGAAGAGAGAGAGGTCATCATCACACTGTACTCATCCCTCATTACACCAATCATATACATTAGACCAATCATAGAGTATAATGCCCCATTTGGCATGTACCTCACTAGACACCTACAATAGCTTGAAAGGCCACAAAAGTACCTCACAAAGAGGATCCTGGTCCTTAAACACATGGCCTATATGGAGAGATTAAAAAAAAACTCAAGCTATTCTCTGTCTTATATCGTCTACTAAGAGGCGATCTCTGCTTGACTTACAGGGCCATGTCTGACCCTGCATTTTTCGAAATGCTACACCTAAAGTAATTCCAATCCCTCCACACCACATGCTCCAGAGACCTGAACCTCAATACCTCAATCAACAGAACATGCTGGAGGGACAGGTTTGTTACCCAGAGACTGCCTATGCTATGGAATTGCCTCTCCATACATGTCAAGCAGAGTACCTCACAGGCCCTCTTCTAGAGAAATCTTGACGAGTGGATGGGAAATAGAAAGTTCACCCCAGGGATCACTCCAGTGGCTCTAATTGATAGAGGCTCTAGGAACTAACATCGGGCGGCAAGATGCCTGGGCGCCTGTATGAGCTAGGCTTGTAAGGGCTCCAGGGCCATTAGCCTAGTACACACTTATGAACCTATGCGTATAGTTTTAACAGCTTTCATTGTTCACAAAAATATTTACAACTGTTTGTTTTATGCTTTTTAAGTTTATTTTCTGAAAATGCTCTGGAATGCAAGGTATGTGTAGACTGCTACAGGTGTGTAATTCCACACCACATAGGTGTTAAAAGAGTTAATTAGGATGATATATGAAGGTTTGGAGGCACAAATTAAGGTGGGAAGGCACCTCCCCACAAGTTGTGCTTGAACAGAGGAACCAGGCAGGTGTGTTATCTTTCCCCTTTATTATCTGCTTTCCATTTAAAGACATTGGTCAAGAAAACAAAAGACTTGGAATTGAAGGATACAACTGGCAAGGTACTGAAGAAAACACAGCCTTATTTGCAGATGACATTATCTTGTATTTGATAAATCCAGAATGGGATATTTTGGTGTTATGTAACATTCTGAGTCAGTTTCATGCCTTTTCTAGACATAAATTAATGAAGATAAAACAAAGGCTGTAGCAGTAAACTCTGTACCCAACCATAAATTAGTTCAACAATATCAATATTTACACAGACATTAAGTACTTTGGTGTAAGAATTAAGGGATTCTATTATGGCAGCTAAAGATATGTGGGAAGAGACTAAACAAAAGATAAAATAAAAAGTGAGAAAATAGAAGGTCTTTGTTATGGATGTGGAAAGTAAAATACAACCACAAAAAATGTTTTATTCGCTTTAATTTTATATACAGGCTAAATACAATTTTATCAACCAGAGGAGATGATGTGGGTGGTAATTAATACAGTTGAAAGAAAAGAAGTTATCTGGCAAGGAAAGAGGGCAGGAGTTAAGTGAAATAATTTGACCCCCCCCCCAAAAAAAAACACAAACAAGGTAGTTTAGGATTCCCTATATGAAGGGATACTTTAGAGCTATGTAGTTAAGGCTATATAACACAAACAGAAGGTTATAATTCAAAGTGGAATGGTATGATAATGAAAAGGAGGGTGGACTTCGAAAAACAAGGAGACAGTAGGATTTTGGATGGAGGTCCTTAACAAGAACAACCATATAGATCATAATCATAAAGAAACAGAACATTTTCTAAGAATTAAGGCAACAGGAAAGAGAGGACATTTTACCAAAAGGATTGTCTGCAAGTAAGGGTATAGAAAATAGGCAAGAGAGAGCTGGAATTTACTTGTGAAAAATCAGCAAATGAACCATTGCAAAAGGAATAAATAAATAGTGAAGGAAAGTAAAAAGAGTGGGATGAAGCCATGCAGAAGTTTGGACTGCAGGCTAGAGAATGCCTTCCATACCAGCAACTGATAAAAGAAGACAGGCAAAGAATAATGGATAGGGATGTGATGAGTGAAAGACAACCTATGGTAGAGTTTTTAGTGGAGTATAGAAGTTTTAAAAGGGATAATTAGTAGGTCATAAAATATACTGCATAGTAACCATAATAATCAACTGGAGGTGGTGAGAAAAGACTGGGAAGGCAAGTTACACATCAGTAAGGCTCCCACATATGCAACAAAGTCAGGAAGGCTTAGGATTTTGTTTGCAGTGTTTGGATAGATATTTTTATATACCAATCATGTCAGAGAATTTTGTCCTCAGTTATACAGTAAATGATGGACGTGTGATGGGAAAGAAAGGAAGGAGTAATTGGGAACGTGCGTTTTAGGAATGCAATGAGCTGGCAAATTTAAAAATGTCCCTACTGACTTTGTCAGAAATGGGTGAGCAAATGTTTGTAACAAAGAAAATGATTCTTTTGTGCTAGGTCATAGACTCTGAATTGCTTAGATATAGTAAGGCCTTACTAACTTTAATGTTACCAGCTGTCAAACAAACAAACAAAAAAAATAATTACTGCCAAATGGAAATCCAGTTTAAACAAACTGTAACTGAAGTACTGAATACTGTAATGGAGATAAAAGAACTGAAAGGTGTGAGCCTTACCAAAAGGAAAGAGCAAATTACATATAAGTAAACAGAATCTGTGGAAGCAATACATGCACTATGAAGAACAGGAGGAGGAAGTTTAAGGGAAGGAAAGAATTTAGTTTATGTAATGTCAGAGTGAGTGACAACTATTAAAGGACACATGCACACTGCATGAAACATTTTACTATGTATTTTTCTTTTAAACTAAACTAAAGTACGTGTACCTGTGTCACTATTTCAGTTATGATTCAAAGATGATGTTAATAGATGCTATTAGATGATGTTAATAGAAAACACAGTTGGACCAATGATTTCATATCTTGTATTACAGTCAACTTTGTTAAATACATCTGCATATTAGTAGCTTTTTTTTTGTCCCCTCAGACCTCATGGGTACTGGAGGCCAGGCCTGTCACAATGTCCACACTAGATCTACAAGCTACTGTCTAACTACTCCCCTCCCAGACGTACTATACTTTTTGCTGGGGCCGGTAGTGGATTCTGAGGGTGTCCAGGGGGCACTGTTCATCCATGCTTCTGTCGGGGTTTTTTTTCCATTTATGACCTGCCCACTTATTCTCCCCACCCAACATGCTTGCTGTTTTTATGTCCAAGGGTAACTCCCCTCTTTGGAGCACATTCTACTTGGACAGCATCCCCATCCCTTCCCTGCTACTATGTCAGTCATCTGAGCCGCTAACCAAACCCAGATTGGCTGGGGCATAGTCAGGGCTTTATCTTTCTATTTCCTCAGGTCCATACTTTTAAATTCCTGTAATCCTCTTTTTTCTTTTTTTACCTTTTTTATTGATAGTTTGTCTTTGATTTTCCATTTTCGAGTTGCAGCCATGTTAGTCACTATCATCCCTGCAAAGTTATTTTACACCAACTCAAAAAGGACATTTTGATACTAAGGTTACATTTTTTTCTGAGTACAAGATGTAGGATATTGTTCAATTCATTTCTGTACTTGGGCAACTCCATACATTCAATGTATTTCTGTATCAAGGCAACTCCATACATTCTCAATACATGCTTACAAAAGTCTCTTTCTGGTCCATCACATCTTCAGACACATGCCTCTTGGCTGTGGGAATATTTTTAGGGGAAATAAATATTTTGCAAACATTTCCATGCAAAATATTTACAATTTCTCAATTCAGCTGCATATCTATGGTAAGACCTTTCCTCCCACTGATCATATTTAATATCTCTATTCACATTATACTGTTTTTAATTTTATCTTGTATTGCCTTCTCAAATCGAATATTGATGTACATGATTTAGTTTTTACTCTTTTCTAGGTCTGCCACTTCTATTCCAGCCTCAATTATAGAATCTACTGTATATGGTTTAACAAATTTACTATTTAGCCTCTGCTTCTCTCAACTCTAGTATTAGACCAGTATATTCAAGTAGATCAGAGTCTAATAGCCCAAGTTGATCTAGCTTTATCCCATTTTATTACCTGAACTCCTTTTATCATCTGCTCCCCAAATCCTGGTTCTTTGTTCTTTCTTTTCCAAATGCTCATTACACATTCTTCTGTACATTTCTTATTACTATATATAAAGTATAGACTACAATTCCCCCCCTCTCCCCAGTCATTTCCTTTATAGTGAAAATATGCTTAACAGCTTTATGTCTATGGCTGTACATAATGCTCTTTATATTCATTTCCCAAATCTGCTCAAATGCCAGTGTGTGATCCTATAGCTGCATCATTGGCATTATGCCTATCATGTATTTCCATGTGGGCATACATTCCAAGTCATGAATCAAATACACTAACCTAAATTGCATGGTTTTACAATACAAGTCAAAGTCCTAGGCTACCTTTTCCTTTGTCAGCAATAGTTTTCCCACTACACTCCTCTTTTTAACCCCCCACAAAAAGCCTCCCCCACAAAAAAGCCTCCTTAATATTCTTTTCGTACTCTTCCATAACTGACATCTCAGTTGACACACATAAGCCTGACCTACATAAAGGACCAGATGGACTAAAAATATTTTAATTGCTTCCATCTTATTGTCATCGTACCCACATTATTTCCAGGGTCTTACATTTAGACTCTTTTTAGTAATTTCTCCCTACATTTCTTTAGCTGCTTACTCAACATAAAAATGTAACTAATGGAAACAAATATATATAATCTTGTTATGACCTCACAAAAACAGGAAGCCCTACATCTTCTACCCCACTGTTCGCATATTTCCCAATTTTATTTAACAGCCTTTCAACTTTTTTTTTCGCTCAGATGTTGAAACAGCAATTTGGTTGCTCTAGGGCTACTGCCAAAAAAATGTTTTAAAGCCATTGCTCTATATACATGTTTTTAAAGTACCCTTGCATGGTTATTCTAGCTCCTTACAATTGCTGTCCAACTTGATTATCACTTTCTCTTTTTTGCTTCTTCAAATCCTCTACGATTTTTAAGCCCTAGAGATACTTACTATAACTATTATTCCATATCCCATCTGTTTTTATTGTGACCAAATTTGTATTACTTAATTTACAAATAACCCAATTCTTTGCTAGCTCTTTGCTACTTAAATTCAAATTTAGTAACCTTTCACGTAAAGTTCAAACTACCCATTAATTAAATGGCTACTTTTTAAGAAGAAATACTGGAAGATTTCAATAGGTCACAACAGTCTTACTTGCTTTCAAAACTTAGCTAGTATACGTACACAGTCTGACACTGCCACTGCATATGTTTTTGTTGTTTGTACTACATTGCAGTTTTTTTTTTGATATGCAACATCTGTCTAATCTTGCCCAATAATCCTTGTCTGAAAAATGTGCATGTTCTAATTCATTCTGTCTTATTTTAACACCGATGAGACCAAATATATATTTTTTTTAAGTATCTGCCCTTAGCCATAGTAAACTATAATAGCGCTGCTTCCAAATGGTGTCTTATTTTCTACAGTGCCTCAATCGTGAGTTAATGCCATACATCTTTGAAGAAATTTTATAACTTCTCCAATAACATTCTATCTTGTATCATTGATTTCAGAGGAATATATACTGCAGCCAGTGCAATTCTTACACTTTGCCAGCAGTCTCTCACCACTATAAATCTTTCCTGCCTACCCTTCATTTGTTCCTCAACCTTTATTCCGTTTTCCTTTTTAATATTAAAAAGTTTCTTTCATTATGCTCCTATTCCACCAAAGAAGCCTTCCTTCTCACTTTTTTGCAAAATGTTCATACACTTTATGATTCAGTTTCTTGCAACTTTATTTGTACATTATTATTATAAATATTAGTCAGCACCTTATTCTGCTTTTTACTGTTCCATTATCATTCCAGACTAATAATTTGAGTTGGGATATAACATTTATTTTATTCTACCTGCACATATTTAACAGCCTTCTGTTGCAAACTGGTCCTTTATAGTCTATTTTTATCAATTTTGTGTCACTTTAAACATTTTTGTACAATATTGTTCAAATGTACCCAATCTTACATTCATTAGAGCAAGCAGTTCACTCTCTTTCCAAAAACAAACATGCAAATTACACCTATTTTTTCCAAGGCAATACGGCTGACCCACTGTAGAAACAGCAGTGTAACGTTTCTTCTACCGCATTTCTTATCACTCTCAAACAATGATTAATCTCCTTTGGGCTGTTTCACATGCCTGGAACCTAGAAGCTTAAATATCTTACTTTGAACACACCCCGCTTTACTATCTACCTTCTTTCAGTTACTAGTCACTTTAATTTTTAATTCAATCCTACACTTGGTGCACATTTTTTTCAGATTTCTCTTTTGAGATTAGATATCTTGAGTATTACAAAAAAGTTTCTAAAATCAAGCTTTAAGCTCATTAGCTAACTAGACACGGCATTCTTTCAGGTCCATCCCTTTATAATCAAGGGATCACTAGGGCAATAAGTAAGACTTGCTGATCAAAATCCCAACTTGACTACAGCAGAATAGCAAAGTGCATTCCAAAAGAACTAGAAACAAAATATCTCATACTGCAGGCTGAAAACATATGACATTTTAACCCAACAAAATGCAGTACAGGTAGTTTTCTCACTGGTATTTACTGACTTCAATAGTTTTTAAAACATCTATCAACACACAACTCACATTTTAGTTATACCAAGAATCCTTGCTTATATAAATATATTTTCACACATGCTACTGAACTCCCTTAGGGTTTCCCGTGCACTGATTTTTAAAGAACCTCTGTATCCTACTTATTTTACTTGCAGCAGTTTAAATATCTTATTTCTAAAGTTGTCAATATTTTCCTGTGCTTCCTAAAATTACAATGCTATCTTTCACTTAGCATACATTTGTAGCTTTTTATTCATTCTTGCACCAGGTGCTCACATTACCTGGGTTAATTTTACATGTTGATGATTTGTTTCCAACATGTAATAGCTTCATTTTTCATGCATCATTCATTCAATTTCCCCCTTACCTCATCCACTGTCACAGAATCTTTATCAGAAAAAGGTTAACACAGTTACAGTAGGAAACCAGAGACACTTTCACCGGACAGCATGCAATATAACCCTGTTAGATAAACTTTCATTTTTAAGTGAAATATGATAGGCTTATAAAATATATATTTAAGCAATAGTTATTTTCAGTCTCTGGCATTTATTTACTTAAATTATTTGAAAGTACATTCAGACAGCAAATCACATTTGAGTCATATCAGACATCACAGTCCCAAATATATACCCATATAGTTCAAGTACTGTCCTCACTCGATGTTCACAGTGCACTGTTTTTTATGAACTTGCTCATTTTTAGAAAGTTCTTTCACTTCCTTTGGTTTCTTCTTTTTTTTGGAAATCAGAAAAGGACTTTGTAGTCGCTCTCCACTGAAGTATCCATGGTTTGCTTTTCTGCATTTATTGACTGGCTACTTGTCCCTTTATCACCTTCTCCTGCCTCCAGTTCAATGTTTAATTTTATCACTTCATGTTGTGCCTCTCAAAGAACTTTGCAGATCTTGGATGGGTAGAGCGACTAAAAGTAATGAGGGATACAATAACTTGAAATTAAGTTTCATTTCTTAGCAGAGTCATATGGAAAGAAAAAGAGTACTCCGTTAGTTAATATTTACAATGAAATGGCACTATCTACATAGAATCTTGCATCTACATCTTTTAAAAATGTTCATTTCTATCACAAAATAGAAATAATTCCCTCTTTTACTTGGTATGTCTGCAGTTTAAACAATATAGGTCTCATCTGCTTTCCTTCTCAGTCTCAAATTAAGAATAGTGACTCTACTGATTTGTTCTAGCAGTAGTGTGAACCTAAATTCTCTGTGAGGCCTACCCTTGAATTCAGCCAGTTTCTGTACAATTTGTTCATATTACAGTTGCTGTTCTAATAATTTTTCTTTCATCTCCTTTTCAGTAGTTTGTGCAACAGCTCTTTGCTTTGGGATATGTGGTTAAAGCAGCTTCTATTTCCTGCATCACTCTGTTAGGTTCTCAGTGGACCACTTATTTTAAAAAAGTACAGTTGTGTACACTTACCATAAAAGCCGCGGTGGTGCAGCGGTAGCATTGTCACTTCACAGCACGAGGTTCTCCCATTCGATTCTCGACTGGTGCGCCTTCTTTGTGGAGTCTGCATGTCTTCCCCGCGGTCGAGTGGCGTTCGAAAGATATGCGTGAATGGGCGTGCTTTCGTTGAAGGTTGGGCGTCGGGCTGGCACCTTGGCACCATAAAAAAATCTACTGCCAATCATTAGCGGACCAGAGTTCAGCTGTCGTGACCCCTAACTGGGAAAAGCCGAAAGAAGAACAACAGTTGTGTACACTTACCATAAATGTAGATGTTCAGGTGTTGTTTAATATAACGTCAGGTTAGCTCTTTCATGCCAACCAAGGCACTTCATCAGATATACATTAAAAACAAATTCAACACATTTAAATATGATTCCAACAGTTTCATCATTATGGAACTAACCAATCATGATGTCACATTAATTAATCAATTAATTGAAAAAAACATACTCCGTACAAAAAGACTTACAATTCTAATATATACAAAGAAAAAACTTGCACTAATGTATCCAACTACAATAAACATATATATCTATAGATCATAAGGAGTCAAATCATATCATATACAGCTCATTCTGAAATGTAGCACTTACTTGAAATGCATATGTAAAAAAAAAAAAACTTCCCTGCCTCTCCCTGCAAAGACATGTATTTCTGCAAATGGTCAGTAGATGGCAGCAAATACTACAAAATTCAATGAGTGAACACAAGTGCTTAATAGTATAAAATATATATACATATTAAAAAAACACATCTTTAAAATTAACTGAACCAAATAACACTGCCTTGACAAACATACCATAACATTTTTTAGGATATAGTTAAACTGCTACTCTATAAAAACTAAATATACATGTATTTATTTAAAAGTGTACAAACATATACTCATGCACAACATATTCACCTAAAACCTGGTGATAAAATTCAGCAGAATACCAAATGAGAAATCAACGTCTGAGAGGTCTTCTTCTTTCGGCTGATCCCGTTACAGGTTACCACAGCGGATCAACTGTTTCCATTTCTTCCTGTCCTCTGCATCGTGCTCTGTCACACCAACCACCTGCATGTCCTCTCTCTCCACTTCCATAAACCTTATCTTAGGCCTTCCTCTTTTCCTCTTACCTGGCAGCTTCATCCTTAGCATCTTTTTCCCAATATACTCTGCATCCCTCCTCAGCACATGTCCAAACCAACGTAATCTTTCCTCTCTGGCTTTGTCTCTAAACCTTCCAACCTGGGCTGACCCTCCAATATACTTATTCCTAATCCTGCCCATCCTCGTCACACCCAGTGCAAATCTTAACATCTTCAACTCTGCCACGTCAAGCTCTGACTCCTGCCTTTTTGCCAGTGCCACTGTCTCCAAACCATATAACATAGCTGGTCTCACTACCCTCTTGCTGACCTTCCCTTTCACTCTTACTGGTACTCGTCTGTCACAAATCACTCCTGACACTTCTCCACCCACTCCATCCTGCCTGTACTCTCTTCTCCACCTCTCTTCCACACTCACCATTACTCTGAACTGTTGATTCCTTCTCCACCTCTCTTTCACACTCACCATTACTCTGAACTGTTGATCCCAAGTACTTAAGCTCATCCACCTTCGCCATCTCTACTCCCTGCATCCTCACCATTCCTCTATCCTCCCTCTCATTCACACACATATATTCTGTCTTAGTCCTGCTGACCTTCATTCCTCTTCTCTCTAGAGCATATCTCCACCTCTCCAGGGTGTCCTCCACCTGTTCCCTACTCTCACTACAGATCATAATGTCATCTGCAAACATCACAGTCCACGGGGATTCCTGTCTGATCTCGTCTGTCAACCTGTCCATCACCATTGCAAATAAGAAAGGGCTCAGAGCTGATCCTTTATGTAATCCCACCTCCACCTTAAACGCATCCGTCACTTCCACTGCAGACCTCACCGCTATCACACTACCTTCGTACATGGTTTAAGTACTACCCTATCATCTAGACCAAAAGTGCTATCTGCTTGTAGTCTAATTATCAATTTCGTCTCACATTTCTCAGCATAGTTCTTAAAATTTCCTACCTTAGTGCCCTTATTGATCAATTCTATGGCTAAAAACTAAAATTTGTGGGATAAATCAATGCTTAAAACATGCCTAGCCAGGGCATTACTTTCGTCCTTCTCTGTTAATAGCATATAGGTGTTCCCTCACTCTTTCTCTGAAGGTCCTGTTAGTCTTTCCTATATAAAATTACAGTGCACTTAATGTACCTAAGTAGACCAAAACCCTCGATTTACAATAAGCATAGTATTTGAAAGTAAAAACTCTCTTTGTAGTGGGATGGTAAAATATTGTCACTTGCCATACAAGTGCACTAATTGCAACTCCTACATCCAAAAATCCCCATCTTCACAGATTGAACTCTTCACATATTCTTCTCATAACATATCAACCTTTTCAATGATTTATTGTTTTTATAGGAATAGCTGAGTATATTGCCTATTATGTTTGTGATCTTATCATCAGAATTTCCTAGTTCCTTGTAACGGTATCACATACAGCTTTATCATCTGCTGAGAAAGGTATTACCATTCTACACTTATTATAATTACCACAAGACCTCTGCATTTCAGAACCACTACTGACTATCCGTTGTATTCTGAACTGACTGACTGGTTTAATGAGAGTGGGATGCATACTTTAAAAATTCTCAATACGCATAATACTAAACGGATTGAAGAACTTAAAAGTGAGATATCCAGTTTACACAAAGTGATTTTATTGCATCTTGACCTAAACTTTCATAGACCTTTATTTGACACCATTGGCCATAACATCTCTCGACATGCTGCTACTATTACACAGACTAAAAAGGTAAATTACAAAGGGATTTACTACAACATGGCAAAAGGACTGCTTACTCTGTCTCCACTACAAAAAGTGACCAGTGGTTTCTTCAAAGACAGTATCCTCATAAACTTCCTAATTTGCAGAGACAACTGAATAATTTTCAAAGGCAAACAAATAGTTTTCAGCAGCACAATGGATTATAGCAAGCTTAGATGCTCATACACCTAGTACTAATTATGCAGCAGGAACTTTTTATTGTAACATTTGTTACTGTCTGTTATGTACTTCACAGATAAAGATTCTAGTTGTCTACCGATGTACTATGTTCTTCATCTGTAAATATGTTGTAAGTAATTGCTATGTAAATTGTTAAATCGCCATGTAATCCAATGTTAACTACTGTCTGTTTTAACTGTGGAGCTTTTCTTCCCGGGCCTCCGCTGAAAATGGACCTACGTCCAGTCGGACACTCCCTGTCAACAAATATAAATAAATAAAAATAAATACAGAAAAAAATTCTCTTCACACTTCACTCCTAATGCACCAGATAATTACAGGGAACCCTCTTGTCTTTTCACCTCCTAACCCTGCTGCAGATGTCAGTAACAACACCTCATAGGTAGTTCAAAACTTGACTGAATTCCCTCAATCTTTTTATCTCCAGAAAGGATGCAGACAGAACTCTCTGCCCAAACACAGAGAATGGATTCAGGATTCAGAGGGAGGGAGAGGGCAGAGTCTCATGGAGATTTCAGAGTCTGGATCGCCATGATAACCCAGAGCCATGCTGCAATTTATTAAATGGAATTGCCACTTCTAATAATCATTCTGGTGCTAATAGTAACATGAATGTATTGAAAAGTTAAGTTTTTAATCTTTCAAATAGAGTGCTGTCATCAGATCACCTGTCTTTACTAAATAAAGGTCTAACATACATACCAGCACAACGAGTGCATTTAGCAAATGTTTTGATAGACCTGAGCTTGTATGTTAGGAAGTTGAACTTCAAATGCTTTTTCTCTGAACATGTAAACAGTGACAATATTGACTTTATAAATGGTTCTAATGAGGTTTTGCAGAATGTAACGGACACTCAGGTGACAGATGAAACCACTGGTAATAACCTGCCCCTGAAACGAAATAGTGTGTTTAACCCTCGGATGAATAGTTCCCTTAGCACATTCTTACAGGTCTGCGAGTCATATTACGCAGATGACTAGTAATACTTCTTCTGTGAAATGGTTTAATTTGACACCAGCAGAATTTTCAGCACTAAATGACCTTACCAAATAATGGAAATAAAATCCACAAACCACGATAACACCAAATAATCCAAAAGGTACAGTACCGGTGATGCAATAATACAACCACTTTATTCAGCGACACAGCAAACAAATTGTAAAGCACACCAAACCAAGCTATTATATAAAAATCCAAGTTGTGTACAAATGATTAAGCACTTTCATCCACAGGATCGTGGACTTCATCAGAATCAATTAAACCCATTAAGTGATTCATTATATACACTTTTTGGCGCCAAAATTTCATTAATTTTTTTAAAAAACATACTAATAAACTTGTAAAAATGCATCACATTAAAATTAAATACAATGAATATAAGTATATTTATATATTTATAGGTCTATTACTCAAAATTTTTTTATAAAATTATGCATTTTAATTAACTGTGCAAAGTTGCTCCTAATGTCTATCCTATATGACATATTATTCTAAAGCCATAACAGATAGTAATAAATAATATAAATATCAATACACTATTTTGATTAAAAAAAAAAAGGTATCAAACTGTCAGTTGTCTAAAATTCTAACCTGGGATACATAATATATAAAACAAATACAGTTTATCTACCTTCCCTATTCATAAATACATAATGTAGTAAAAATATTATAAATATATTAAAAATTATGAATATAATGTTGTAAATATAGTGTTGTAAGTGTGCAAATAAAACAGTTTGTCTAAATTCATTCATGTTAAAAAAGGTTTAAATCCTAAAAATGCTACTACAGACTGTGTTATCAAACAAATAAATAAGTGTGCACTTATTTCATTTCTACAAAAGGGATATGTTATATTCTCATCTACTATTCTGATACGAGTGGTGATCATTATGGAACTTATAATAATCAATAAAAAATATTCCATATAGTAATTGTAAAATTATTAATTATATAGGATTGTTATAATTTTTGCCAAGATGTATTAGTAATATTATATTATAATGTTGTTATAAAAATGGTTTTAACGTAATGTAATCATTTAAACCAGGCTTATGGAAGCGTCAGTAAGTATTTGCCATTTTGCCTCTTTCTCAGCTATATAGGCCCTAGAATTACCTCATCTTATATTAAAATATATTTGTTCAAGAATTGCAAATTTAAAATGATGGGTGTTATCAGTCTCTTGAACGTGTCAATATAAAGCATTACTAGCATCCTTTTATTTATTTATTTGACAACACAGTGTATAGTAGCATTTTTAGGATTTAAACCTTTTTTAACGAATGAATTTAGACAAACTGTTTTATTTGCACACTTACAACACTATATTTACAACATTATATTTATAATTTTTTAATATATTTATAATATTTTTACTACATTATATATTTATGAATAGGGAAGGTAGATAAACTGTATTTGTTTTATATATTATGCATCACAGGTTAGAATTTTAGACAACTGATAGTTTGATACCTTTGTTTTTTTAATCAAAATATTGTATTGATATTTATATTATTTGTTACTATTTTTATTACCATCTGTTATGGCTTTAGAATAATATGTCATATAGGATAGACATTACGAGCAACTTTGCACAGTTAATTAAAATGCATAATTTAATAAAAATGTTTTTGAGTAATAGACATATAAATATATAAATATACTTATATTCATTGTATTTAATTTTAATGTGATGCATTTTTACAAGTTTATTAGTATGTTTTTAAAAAAAGTTAATGAAATTTTGGCGCCAAAAAGTGTATATAATGAATCACTTAATGGGTTTAATTGATTCTGAAGAAGTCCACGATCCTGTGGATGAAAGCGCTTAATCATTTGTACACAACTTGGATTTTTATATAATAGCTTGGTTTGGTGTGCTTTACAATTTGTTCGCTGTGTCGCTGAATAAAGTGGTTGTATTATTGCTTCACCGGTACTGTACCTTTTGGATTACTAAATGACCTTACCATTGATAGATCTTTAAAAATCATGAAAGCAGACAAAGGGACAGGGCTTGTTATTATGGAACAAACTTATTATGTTATAGCTATTGAGTGTCACTTGCATAGCTATTACAAAAGTGTTACAGTGGATTTTGTTAAACAACAATTTGAAAAGATAGACACTTTACTACATGCTTTAGAAAGGGATAAATATATCACATTTGAAGAGCTGTATTTCATGCTTGGGTCTAACCCTAGTTTAGGGAAATGTTTCAGAATTCCTAAAATCCATAAAAATCCAGACAACCATCCATTCAGATTAATTTCTAATAAGCATACTAAGACTGAGAGAATTTCGGAACACTTTGACTTTATACTTAATCCGAATGTAGAAGAAAAGTACAGTTTTGTACCTACCATAAATGTAGATGTTCGAAGATCTACATTGCTGCAGTCCTTACATATGGGTAGTCCGCTGTCCTCGGTCGGCCCGAATATCAAAGTATTAGGCTGACGTCGGTCAAGGCGCTTAAGACTGACATCAGGACGTCAGGGTACAAATGCGCATGACCGACGTCATATCCTCAGTCTTTTCTTGCCCCAGATGTCAGAAGACCCTAAAAAGAAAGGCCAAAACCAAAAGACAGCAAAAAACAACCAACCACCCTTGCACTAATCATATGTACAATATATACAATATCCACAATATTCACAACCCAAACCACACAACCGCCTCTAACTACAGAGGGGAAGGAGGGAGGGTTTGGACTGCAGCAATGTAGATCTTGAACATCTACATTTATGGTAGGTACAAAACTGTACTATGTTCTTCATCTCACATTGCTGCAGTCCTTACATATGGGTAGAATCCCAAAGCAGAGGTAAGGGAGGATGGCAAAATTATAAAGCATTAGGAGCTGCCAAAATGCCCTGTAAAATTGCAGTGACAAAACCAGCCCTAGATTTAGAGTAAAGTGGAAGGTGGTAATGCTTAGAGAAAGTATGCACTGAACTCCAAGTAGCTGCCTCCAAAATATCTTTAGTTGCCACCCCTTAAAAAGCTGTAGAAGTGGCAGTAGCCCTAGTGGAATGAGGCCTAATCCCAGCTGGAATCTCCTTACCATGATGGGAATAACAGAAAGCAATACAAAACCCAATCCACTTAGGCTTGCCCTGAGAACCCAAAGCAAATGAAACAAATAACTGCTGAGACTGCCTGAACCCTTTAGTTCTGCTCAAATAATATCGCAACTGCCTGTGTATATCCAAAGTGTGCAAAATCTTTTCCCCTTTATTTTGGGGGTTTGCATAAAAAGTAGGCAAATGAATAGCTTGGTTTAAAGCCACACTAGAAACCACTTTAGGCATAAAGGAAGGATTAGTACGCAAAGATACCCTATCCTTATGGAAAATTAAGAAAGGCTCAACCGCCATAAGGGCCTGTAATTCAGAAACCCTTCTCGCAGAGGTAATGGCCAACAAAAAAGCAGTCTTCCATGATAAATATTTCAACTCGGCAGTAGCTGCAGGCTCAAAAGGTTGTAGAGTGAGTTTCTCCAACACAAAATTGAGATCCCAAGCAGGAGTAGGAGCTCTACGTGGGGGTCTTATATTCTTTGCCTCTCTAAGGAATTGCTTAAACAAAGGATGAGAAAACAATGGTGGGTCACAGTCATAGTGAGCAGAAATTGCTGCAGCATGAACCTTAATAGAGGAGAAGGACAAACCCTTGTCCAGTAACTCAGTAAGACATTGAAGAGCCACACATAAATTAGGCTTAGAAACATCAAATTCCTTTGCTGTACTCCAAAATAAAAATCTCCTCCATTTATCTGCGTACACTTTCCTTGTACTAGGCTTTCTGGCCTCCAAAATAACATTCAAAACTTGCTGTGGAAGCTGAGACCCTCCAGGGTTTAAAACAGAATATGCCAGGCTGTTAGATGCAGAGAGTGAAGTTTGAAATTGAGTAAATGACTGTTCTCCTGAGACAGCAGGTGTGGAATTGAAGGCAAAGGCCATGGAGGCTCCCGTATCAGACTTCTCAGTAATGGGTACCAGTGCTGTCGAGGCCAATCTGGAGCTATTAAAATCATCTTTGGCTTGTCCTGTCTGACCTTCAGGAGTACCTTTGGGAGGAGAGGCAGAGGTGGAAAGGCATACACATGAAGATTGCTCCAACTGAATGAGAGAGCATCCACTTTCCAAGCTGTGGGATGAAACCTTTTTGTGCAAAACTTTGGCAGCTGGTAGTTTAGTGGAGAAGCGAACAGATCTATGTCTGGAGTTCCCCATAACACTGTCAATTTCTGAAATACATGAGGATCCAATTTCCACTCGTGGGGATCCATAATTTGTCTGCTTAACACATCTGCTAAGGAGTTCTGTGCTCCGGCAGAAACCTTGCCTGAAGATTTAGCTGTAAACTGAGAGCAGTCTCCCACAAAATCATTGCTTGTCTGCATAGAGGATAAGAATCGTTCCCCTTGCTTGTTGATGTACCACATGACAGTTGTGTTGTCTGTTAGAACAAACACCTGCCCTGGAAGAAGTAAATCCTTGAAAGCTATTAATGCAAATTGGACTGCTAACATCTCCTTCAAGTTGATATGTAGATGTTGAAGTTTGGCAGGCCACGTGTCTTGTACCCACTTTCCATTTAGATGAGCTCCCCAAGCTTTGTCTGAGGCATCTGTCGTTAGAATCTGACTCGCCTCTGGCCGGGTCACAGAGAGTCCCTTGTTTAGGTGACATTCCTGAGCCCACCACAAAAATTCCTTTTGAATGCAAGGTATTATCTGAATGACAGTGTCCATATCTTGGCAGTGCTGTGTCCATACATTTTTGAGATACCATTGTAGCTTCCTCATATGCAGTTTGGCATTGGGAAGCACCAGAATACAAGATGCCATGAACCCCAAGGCTTGAAGGACTGTCCTTGCAGTCAGCCTGGACTGATGAGACAATTGATGGAAGTACAGAGAAAGATTCTTTTGTTTGTCCGGGGTCAAAAGGCCATCTGGGATGCTGTATTCAGTCTCACACCCAGAAAGCACATGTCCTGAGAGGGTACTAGACTGGACTTTATTTCGTTCACAGAATACCCCAGGCATCTTAGCACTGCTATCACATACTGTAAATGATGAAGAAGTTCGTCCTTTTCTTGGGCCAGAATCAGGCAATCGTCCAAATAAGGATAGATCTGTATTCCTCTTAGCCTGAAGAAAGCTATCACTGGAGCCAGAACCTTCGTGAACACTCTGGGCAGTAGATAAGCCAAAGGGCAATGCAGAGAACTGATAATGAGAAGTCCCAGCCCGAAAACGCAGATACTTCCTGCAACTGAGCCTGATAGGAACATGAAGGTAAGCCTCCTTGAGATCCAGAGTCACCATCCAGTGATCTTTGCCCAGCAGAGGTAAAAGCTGTTGTAACGTCAACATTTTGAACTTGGGAATGTCCAGATATGTGTTGAGGATAGATAAATCCAAAATTGGTCTCCACGTGTTCCCCTTCTTTGGTACTAGGAACAGGCGAGAATAAAATCCTAGGCCCACTTCTGGCAGAGGGACCGGTTGTATGGCCCCTATTTGAAGTAGCAGAGAAATTTGTTTGTGAGCCTCTAGTCTTTGCTGAGGAGGAACGTCCGGCATGCCTTTGAAAGGAGGCAAGGTATGGAAATAAAACTTGTAACCTTGGTGTATGATATCCAATACCCATCTGTCTTGGGTAATCAAACTCCAATTTTCCTTGAAGAGTGCCAACCTTCCTCCCAAAGGTGCTGCCAGGCAAGAAGGATCTGGCAGCTGAAAAGGTAGGTCATTGGGCCTGTTTACGAAAGGACTGGCCCCTGCCCTCACCAGAAGATTGTGCAGGTGAACTCCCTGTTCTAGGTCTGAAGGAACTCTGCGCTCTACTCCTACCACGTCTAGATCTACCCCTAGACTGAGAATCATAAGAAGGATACGTCCACCCCTTAGCAGGCCAATTCCTACTAAACTTCGGAGGCTGAACTTGCAAAAAATCTTTAACAGCCTGCATAGACTTAGCCTTGTCTTCCATTTTCTTCAAGACTGACTCCACAGGTGAACCAAACAACACATCAGACTGTAAAGGAGCATCCAAAATCCTTGTCTTAACATGGTCAGATAAATTCTGATCCCTCAGCCAGGCGTGCCTGCGAAGAACTGAACCAGTGGCAGCCACCCTAGATGAGGCCTGTACAGCATCAAAACCACATTGTAAAGAATGCTTACCCACTTGTTCAGAGACATGCACCAAATCTTGCAATTCTTTACACTCAATGCCTTCCGCCAGAGCAACTACCTTAGACTTCAATTGAGAAAGAAGATAGTTTTGATATTTCAACATGTGAAACTGGCAATTCAAAGCCCTCATAGCTAAGGTGGAAGAAGTATAGACTTTCTTTCCCCATCTATCCAAAGCTCTGGCCTCTTTATCTGGAGGAACCGGATTTTTTACAACAGAGGCCTTGACACCCTTAGGTCCCTGACTAACAGTTTCTGGGTCCGCCCTAGGACTCTTATAAAGATATTTATGAGCCTCAGGCACCCTGTAATACCTATCCGGTTTAACAGGAGCACGAGGCAAAGAATCAGGATTAAGTGAAGCCTCTGCAAACACATCTTCCACAACATCCAGAACAGGTGGTATAGCCAAGGGCCTATGCTGGGGCAAAAGCAAAAATTCCCTAAGCCTTTTCCTGGAATCAGAGAAGTCCTGACCTTCCCACTTAAAATGTTCCCTCATGGAATGAAGAGTCTCTGAAAAGAGAAATCCTCTGGAGGAGAAGCAGAAGGAGTGAATCATCTGCATCAGAATCAGAATAAGGAGAGTACTCCTGCAAGTCTTCAGCCGAAGACTCTGAAACATCGAAGCCTGCTCAAAACTCCCCAACTCTGGCTCCACCCTAGGCCTCTTATCAGGAGGGGGCAAAGAACCTCTAATCAAAGTAATTAAATCTTCTGCCATTTTAAGCATGTGCTTCTTGGGCACAGACCCTGCTGAACTAGGAGTGACACCAACAGAAGCTAAACCTGGCCTGCCTCTGGGAGAAGCCTTGGAAACAGAAGGAGAGGGCCTAACCACCCTAGGAAGGGAGGGGAGTACAGTAACCTGAGAAGCCCCTTCAGCCTGGCCTGCCTCCTGAGAGGCCACATCCTGCAATATCAAGTCTCCCCCTGGGACTCCAGAGAAGCCTCCGTCGGAACCACCGGTTCCACTGACACCTCTAAAGAACCGGCGTCCGGTACGGACGACTCTTCTTGCCTGGGTTTAGCTGCTTTGTCTTTGCGCTTCTTCGAAGAAGCGGGCGTCGGAGAATCCGACGGCATATTATAATTGCACCGCTTCCCGAAGACCAACCTAGCACAATCTAACCTTCGCTTAATAGTGCGCTTATTGAACCTAGCACAAAAGCGACACCCAACAACGTCGTGCTCAGGCCCCAAACAAGGAATACACAAAGAATGATAATCCCTATGCGGTATCTGCTTCCCACAAGAAATACAGTTATTCACTTTTTCTGACATCCGGTAAACCACTGAGGCAAGAAAAAACTAAAATATTCCCCAACGGGGTACTTAGCCAACTTTGACTCGGTCTGAAACTCCGAATTCGAAAAATTTCAGAACGCCGAACGGCACTTGCAACGCTGCTTCTGCATCGGACCATGCGGCAAAAAAGACTGAGGATATGACGTCGGTCATGCGCATTTGTACCCTGACGTCCTGATGTCAGTCTTAAGCGCCTTGACCGACGTCAGCCTAATACTTTGATATTCGGGCCGACCGAGGACAGCGGACTACCCATATGTAAGGACTGCAGCAATGTGAGATGAAGAACATCTCAGTTTTACATGAAGGACACGTGGGGCTTTCTGAATGAATTGTTTTTAGCACAGTTAGATGTTTCCAAAAGTATTTTTGTAACCCTAGATATTGTTTCTTTGTATACTAACATCCCTCATAAAGAGGGTATGGAATATGTTAAACTGTACTTGTCTAAATATGCCAAATTTCCTTCTTTTAAAAATATGACCCTGACTGCTTTGATTGACACAGTTTTACAGAATAACTTTTTTCCATTTTAATGGACTGATTTTCCAGCAGATTAAAGGAGTTCCTATGGGGTTTAAAATGGCCCCTGCTTATACAAACTTGGTGCTTGCTACTTGGGAACAAGAAACTTTGGTGCACCTCCCTGGATGTCATTTTACAAAACTGTATCACTGATATATTGAGGATATCTTTTTTGCATGGACTGGCACAGTTATGCAGTTGGACATGTTCATACAAGCTATGGAAAACAGTATTACTTTCCTGACTTTCGTAAAATCAGGTTGTGGAAGCAAGTGTCTTTTTTTTATAGGTTCATAGGTAGGTACTAGGCTATCTGCCTGAGGGCATGTATAAGCCTAGCCAGAGTGCGTCAGCTTTTGCTACCCCATTGTTTAATTAACTGAGCCTCTGTCAAGCAGAGCCAATGAAGTGATCCCAGGGGTGTACTTTCTGCTACCCATTCACTCAAGGCTTCTCCTTAAGACCTAATGTAGTTAGGAATTTTGTTCCAAAGCATGGGGAGTCTCTGTGACAGGAATCTATCCCTCCAGCATGTTCTACTTATTGTTGTGGCGAGGTTTAGCTCACTAGAGCGTGTGGCTTTCAGTGACTTGGATTTCTTTAGGTGGAGCATGTCCATCAATTCTGAGTTGGATATGACTTTGTAAGTCAGGCATATATCACCTCTGAGTAAACGATATGTCACTGAGTACAGCCAGAGTTTTTTTTTTCAGTCGGCCTGCATAGGACATATGTTTGAGGCCAGTAATCCTCTTGGTGAGGTGCTACTGTGGTCTTTCCAGCTGTTAGTAAGGAAAGACTTGATTCTGTACAATTAGCCTACTTTAATGTGCATCTTAGGTTCACAGATT
>NC_056746.1:900816542-900819042 GCF_019279795.1 Protopterus annectens
AATACTGTAACCAAGTAAATTATCTAACCTAACTCACCGGCTAAGTCTCATATTGTACTCTTGTGTATATACATTCTGAAAGATATTTTAAGCAAATGTTTCTTTTTATCGCATAATTCTGTATATGTTTTCTTTAACTTGTTAAGTAGTAGTTAGTGGAGCTTTTCTCCTCGGGCCTCCACTGAAAATGGACATGTATCCAGTTGGACTAGCCCAGTTAACAAATGTAAAATAAAATAAATAAAAATAAATAATCAATCAGGGTTGGAGCAGGGACAAAGCCAACGGTTCTTTATATTCTTTTAAGATGCTTTTTATATAGTTGAGTGGAAGGAAGAGAGTAAAGTTCACTAGGGAGTTGATTCCAGCTTTTTCCCACTGTGTTGGAGAAGAGCGAGTCCCCTGCTTTGTTGTAGGACATGACAGAAGAAACTAGAAATTTGTTAGCTGAGTGAAGTGTAGGGAGATTTTTGTAGGGGGTGATTAGATTATTAAGGATTGGGATATTATTAGGGTGATAAGAGTATTTTTTGGGTAATAACAAGTTGCTGATAGAGTAATTTGTTATCCAGTTGTAGCCATCCCAGTTTTTTGAGGTTGTGACAGTGGTGTGCTCTATAGGGGAACTGGTAGCAAATCTGGCTATATTACTATAACAGGTGGAAAGTTAAGTAATGTTATTTCTAGACAGATTAGTATAAATTGCAGAAGCATAGAACAGGGTAGAAGATAGGTGGGTCTGAGCAATAGTAATTCTTGCTGGGGGGGTAAGAAAGGGTTTGAGTCTGTACAGGGAGCCTAGTTTTTTGTTGACAGTTTTTATTGTTGAGTTAATATGGTCATCAAAGCTAAGGGTGTTGTCAATTGTAACACCCAGTAAACGGGTTGTGGTGTCAGGGACTATATTTGTGCCATTGTTAGAGGTTATTATGAAATTTGGTAGAGGTGACTTAAGAGTAGGAGCAAAGAGTAGCAGTTTTGTTTTTTTAGGGTTCAGAAGGAGGCAGTGTTGCATGAACCAATTTTCAACACTTTTTAATACTGTTTGGGTCTGGAATTGGAGAGAGTTTATGGACTTGGCAGAGCAAATTAATGTCGAGTCATCAGCATATTGAATGCAAGTGGTTTGAGGAATTTTGGTATGTAGATCGTTAATAAATAATGAAAAGAGAAGAGGAACTAAAATGGAGCCTTGAGGTACTCCGATGTTCACAGGGAGGGAAGAAGAAAGGGTATTATTCCAAAGGACTGCCTGCTGTCTGTTTTCAAGATAGGATTTAAACCATAGTAGAGATTGTGAGTCAAGTGATTGGGCTTTTAGGATTTCAATGAGTAAGTTGTGGTTCACCATGTCGAAGGCCTTTGAAAGGTCAATAAATAGAGGAGAAGAGAAAGTAATGTTGTTACGATTTTTGTTTATAGAGTCAGTAAAGGATAGTCGAGCAGTAGTTGTGCTATGGAATGGTCTAAAGCCATGTTGGCAAGTATGTTATTATGGATAAGGTAGTCAAGTAGTTGTCTGTGTATGCATTTCTCCATTATTTTGGCAACTGGTGAGAGTAAGGCTATAGGCCTAAAATTTGAGAGCTCAGTAGATGTACCACCTTTGTGTAGGGGGATGATGTGGGATACTTTCCATATGGAATGGATTTTACTTTCTGAAATTGTTCTGTTTATAAGGAAGGAGATGGGGTAGGCAATGGCTTTAACTGCTATTTGCAGGTATTCTGCTGGAAGGCAGTCAGCAGAAGGGGTGCAGGGTTTAAGTTTTTGGAGGAGTTTGGAAATTTGGGATGTAGGGACAGGTTGTATGTGAAAGGTAGGAGTTGTAGTATTAGGGGTGTTTAGAGGTGACGAGGTGCTTGGTGGTATAGAATTGGCAAGGGTTAGAATGGCTTCAGTAAAATATTTATTGAAAGCATCTGGTATCTGGTCAGAGTTATTTTGGTTGATTCCGGAAGGTAAAAGGGTTTTAGAATGACCTGGTTGAAGAAGTTTGTTAATGCCTGACCAGAATTTCTGGGGTTGTTCTTTATGGGTTTGTAGGAGTTGAAAGTAATAGTCTTTTTTGTCCCTGGGAATGTCTTTCTTGGTGGCATTTCTTAACTGTTTGAAGTAAAGATGATCTGATGGACTTTTAGAGGCTCTCCATTTGTTCCAAATTTTATTTCTGAGGAGGATCTTTTGCCTAGTTTGTTTTGTAAGCCAGGGGGCAATTTTGGTCCTTATGCGGGAGGAACGAAGTGGGGCATGGGAGTTGAGGATATGAAGGAATTTTGTATTGAAGTAGGTAACTGCTTCATCCAGTTTAAGGTATAACATGGGAGACCAATCACATGCTTTGAGTTCATTTTGGAAGGACTGAGGATTGAAGAATTTTTTGGAGCGGAAGGTTGTAACATTATTATAATTAGGACAATGAATTTTTTGCTTAATAATATAGGTAATCATGTGGTTACTAATATCGTCTGGAAGAGTTCCTGGTTTATAAGTATTATGA
>NC_056746.1:900824042-900826542 GCF_019279795.1 Protopterus annectens
ACACTCACATTTCAGAGGAACAGTATAGTTTTATGCTTAAGCTTGTGTACATCTGGTGTTCATGTAAACGCGAATGCGTATTTACAAACTTTTCCGAGGAACTGTATGGTTTTGATGCTTTAGCTTCTGTACATGTGGTGTACATGCAAACGCGAATGCGTTTAGCTACTTTTTATTACTTTTGAAGTGAGATTGCTCCTTCGTGAGTCTCTATATATTTTAACTTTGCTTACACGTTTCTGGAAACGCGAATGCATTTAGCTGCAAGTTTGCCAGTTTCTATATATTTTAACTTTGCTTACACTTGTTTTGGCAAACGCGAATGCGTTTAGCTACAAGTTTTCTTAACTGGACTTCCTCCTATGCTAGCCTCTGTACTACCAGCTATATTTAGTGTTTGTTCTATCCTGCATTTAGTGACTGCTGTTAATCAAGCTCTCTCTGAATATGTTTACTGTTCTGCCCAACAGTCTATGTACAGCTGTTTAATCTGTGTTTTTGTGTTTTACATTGCATATACCTACTCTGTGCCTTGTCTAACTATACTGCTCTAAGTGGAGCTGTAGTGGCCATACTTGTGTAGACTGGGCTGGGATCCCACTCTGCTAAGGCCCCCCCTTTAGCTTACCTACTTATTGCTACTAAATGTGTACTCTGTCTATATTATCCTTTATGGTTGTGTTTAAGTTACAGCTTGCAATAGCCTGTTATGACATTTACCTATAGCATCTACTACGCCTAAATGTTGATTTTCCCTGCTGATATTGCCTGACCTAGCTTGACTATATGTATATCATTTTACTGATGACTATATGAATGTCATTATACTGATACTGCCTGACCTAGCTTGACTATATGTATTTCATTATGTGTTTTTTGCTCTACTCACAACTTGTATAACCTGTGTTTTTCTGCATTTATTCTGCATTGAGATTCTGTATGTTATATTTTATTTTAATATTTTTTTCTCCCACTTTTCCTCTTGTACCAGCTATCCCCTGATTGACCCTGCGGTTTTGGCCTGGGTTGTTTCTCTCTACTATTCTCTACTAGGGTGCTCCCTGCCTACTACCCTTGGAAACGTCCAGGACATTGTCTTCTCCTGCTTCCCACTACCTCCAGATAACAAGAAAGTATGTCTACCTTCATCATGCTGTGTTAGGTTTTAATCATCTATTCCGGCTAAGTTTACTGATTGCCACTAGCCAAGCAGCCTGCAGCTACCCCTTCCCCTCTTTCCTCCATTACCTCCTCCCACTTTCCTTGAACTACTACCTAGCTTATCCTCTCTCTCCCATTAGACTACCTCTAAGCTTGGAAGCTCCTTTGTATGCTTATTGCACCTCCGCTCTTCTCCACTAGATGTCACTCTATCCCTGTCTTTACTTAGTATACTAGTCTTTATCTCTACCTTATTCTTCTAATCTCACCCTTCCTACCCCTATCCCTTTCCTCCTTCTAATTACTCTCTCTTTTCCTTTCCTGCTAGGCTACCTTCTCTTGCCTGACTACCCTAGCTTTTGCTGATGCTTTTTCCTTTCTCCTTTGGTCTACTCTGTGTGCCCCGCTCCGTTCGCCCTGCGGGCTCACTCCGCTCCCCTCCCTACCCCAATTCCCACCCACCCCAGGGGTCCTAGCTGTATACTCCTCTAATCCCACCCATTTCCAAACTACACTATCCTTCTGCTTCCCGCCAAATTTTAACTCCTCCCCCCTCCATACCCCACATCCTCCACATACTTTCCTCCTTTAGTTACTAACATCCCCATCCTAAGGCCTCCTTCCTCTTTCTCTAATATCTCTAATTTCTATTATCATTCCACAAACCTTACCTGTCCCTCTATCTTGCAAATACCCTAATATCCGTATCACTAGTCTTATCTCTCTATAATTCTTCCCTGTTAACTTAAACACTGACTACCACCTTGCTAACCCTGATCATATATCTCTACTTTAATCTCTTCTGCCTTACTCACTCTCAATAATGGCCCTCAACTTATCCACACAGCTTATACTCTCATTACTACTCACTACTACTCTCTTCTCTACCTACCTCCTTTTCTTCATAGAATACCCACTCAACATTCAACCCGCCAATAAACAAAAACTTACCGCTACCTTCCACACTCCTCTCAGTTCATTCCTAAATGTCAATTCCACCTTTAGCTACAACCTAGCCAAATTCCATAGGCACTCTCACCTCACCTACACCCTTTCCTCAGATAGAAAAATAAAACCTCTTACCCTTCTTAAGAGCAACCTTACACCTGCTCCTGTCGACTCTACCTTAAAAGACGGTGATATTCACCCCAACCCTGCCCCATGAATCCTTCTCTACAAACATCCAGACCAACCTCAAATAACACCCTTCTCTTAGGGCATCTTAACATATGCAGTGTAAACAACAAAGTACCCTACCTACATGCTCTCCTAGATACTCACAGTTTTGACATTCTCTGTCTCTCCGAAACCTGGCTTAAGCCAGCTACCAAAGACATTG
>NC_056746.1:900849042-900854042 GCF_019279795.1 Protopterus annectens
TTGGTGCCTTTCTCTTTTGCCTGCCCCTGCTCATAGAGCGTTCCCTCCCTTTGTAGCGATGGTCTGCTATGGGGAAAGGGCGTGGCAACTCATTATCTGTATTATCATTGAGGGTTGTACGTACTTTGCTGCGTACTACCTGTTGTTGGCCTAACTGCTCATTAACCAAAATATTGTTAGTCAAACCATTCGAATTGTTAACAGTGTTCACATCTCCTGAAACAGTGTTCACATTCTGTACATTAATGTCCACTCTATTCTCAGTTCTAATACCCTGACTGTTCACTGTAACATTAGTAGCAGTATCAGTACTGATGTCATGACTTAAAATATTAGGAGATACAGATACATTTTCATTAGAGTTATTAGTAATATTACCAGAAAATCTGGGCCAGGTAAAAACCTGATTATTGGAAAAATCAAAAGTGTCTCTCATAAGCTTATGCTTCTTTTGTTCATACAACCTCTTTTCGTACAATAAAACATTGTCCATAATACGTTCTAATTTAGAGTCCACTAAAGTATCTTTAAAGTCACTATATAACTCACTTTGCCTTTGTTTAATAGATTTGCATAATTTCTGTTTATCTGGTAAAAAATACTCATTCATAAGCTTCATATAATTTATACTAACAATATGTTTAACGATACAGACATTGAGAGACTCAATACTATGTTGAATACAATTGAGTTTAAGTTGTTAAAGCTAAAACGCTTGCAAATGCAGCGTTTTCACTTCTAAGTCTGTATTGCCAAAAGAATTATACCAATGGGATTAAGAGTATTAAAAATGCCAACGACTGGGAATACTCATCCTGAACTATTAAGACGCTGGCAATTACTTAATATAGATGTTAGTATAAATTATATGAAGCTTATGAATTAGTATTTTTTACCAGATGAACAGAAATTATGCAAATCTATTAAACAAAGGCAAAGTGAGTTATATAGTGACTTTAAAGATACTTTAGTGGACTCTAAATTAGAACGTATTATGGACAATGTTTTATTGTACGAAAAGAGATTGTATGAACAAAAGAAGCATAAGCTAATGAGAAACACTTTTGATTTTTCCAATAATCAAGTTTTCACCTGGCCTAGATTTTCTGGTCATACTACTAATAATTCTAATGAAAGTGCATCTGTACTTCCTAATACTTTAAGTCATGATAATAGTACTGACACTGCTACGAATGCTACAGTGAGAAGTCAGGGTACTACAACTGAGAACAGAGTGGATAACAATGAACAAAATGTGAATACAGTTGTGGAAGTCGTGAACACTGTTAACAATGTGAATGGTCTGACTAACAATATTCTGGCTAATGAGCAATCAAGTCAGCAACAGGTAGAACGCAGTAAAGTACATACAACCCTTATTGATAATACTAACAATGAGTTGCCACGCCCTTTCCCCATAGCAGACCATCGCTACAAAGGGAGGGAACGCTCTATGAGCAGGGGCAGGCAAAAGAGAAAAGCACCAACAAACGATTTGAGAGAGCCCACACTCAAGAAAATGTGGGAGAGGCTAGCTTAGTACACAATCTCTCACATAGACCATTGAATAAGTATGACCTAGAGGTACTTAATAAAGGTTTATCCTTTGTTCCATCTAAAACTAGTTCTGTTACAGAATGCATCTTAGATCTAAAAATGTTCACTAGAAATTTACAGCTTAAAGTAATGTTTTCTAGTTCTGAAAACACCAATTATGTTCATGAAATTAAAAAACGTAGCTTAATGATACCCAATTTACACCCAACTATTGATGTTTTCAACAAGGCTGTTGAGAAAGAATTATACTCACTACATAGGGATCCAGTAAAAAACAGAAGAAACAATTTAACTCCTAGGCAGTTCCAGGCATTAAATGGACTTATATCCGACAACAATATATCCATTAGGCCAGCGGACAAAGGAGGTCCGATAGTGGTTTTTGATAGGACGGACTATGAGGGATATATGTTGGAGATGCTCAGTGACTCCAATTTTTACAAGATTATACCACAGACGGAATTATTGAGAATTATTAACACCGTATATACTAATTTGGAAGACATGTATAAGTTAGGTGTAATGGATTACAAGTTGTACAATTATCTTGTATTAGAATAACCAACAATCCCTATAATCAAAGGACTACCAAAAATACATAAAGACCCGGTAAAACCACCACTAAGACCTATTGTATCTGGCCGTGGTTGGGTCACGGAAAACATTTCTTTTTATGTAGAGAAAATGTTAAAACCCTATGTAGTCAATCATAGCACTATCTTAAAGGACTCCAAGATGTTTTTGCTGGATTTTTATGAAGCCACTAAAATTCATTTTGACCACGGTGGTTTATTGATGGTTACGATGGATGTGAAATCACTGCTCACAAACATTCCTAATAAGGGTTTACAATTTATACAGACATATCTAGGTACTTACTCAAGCATGCCCTTAACTAGAATAGATTTTATTTGCACTCTGTTGGAAATAGTTTTGGAAAGTAATGTGTTTCTGTTTAAAGATATAATCTACCTACAAAAGAATGGCGTAGCTATGGGCACTTCTTGTGCCAATAGCTACGCCAATCTGGTAATGGCTAGTTGGGAGGAAGAAAAGTTATTTAGCTTAGAAAGTTATAAGAAGCATGTCATTTTCTATAAGCGTTTTGTAGACAATCTTTTCTTTTTGTGGCAAGGCAATGTTGAAGAATTGTTCACTTTTGAGAAGGAAGTGAATGAACTAACATCATTCTTAAAATTTACCATGACCTTCTCTGACAAAAAGATATCCTTCTTAGATATTAACATCTGGCGTCTCCCTAACGGGGGGTTTAATACTGGTGTGCACAGGAAGTCTTGTTATAAGAACAATTTATTAAACAGAGACAGTATGCACCCACCACACATTTTTAAAAATGTAATGAAAGGTCAGGGCATGCGGTTATCTAGGTTAACACCAAGTGAAGAGTTATTTGAGGAAGAATTAAGGGATATGGAAATAAAATTTGGTGAAAAAAGCTATAAACCCAGAGAAATAAAGGACACATTTAATGAAGTTAGAAATATGAGACAAAATAGAGCCACACCTATTTTTTCTGAGGCTGGTATAATGGAATACAAATCGAATACTAATGACAATTTGAACATTAAAAAAGATATTGTTAGATTTACAGTCCATTATACACAGGACATTCATTCCATAAAAGAATCAATTATTAAATATTGGGAAATACTTAAGTTGGATCCTGAAGTATCCAGACATATTGGGGAGCTTCCCAACTTTGCATATAAAAATAAAAATAATTTATATAATATGCTTTGTTGTTTTAAATCCAGAGATTGCAGTACCTCGAAAGAGTTTATGGGTTCAAAGCCATGTAATAAATGTAACTATTGTCCCTACATATTGAACACACCTATGTTTATACATCCAACATTAGGAGATTACTTTTTCATCAAGGTAAGTGCAAATTGTGAAAGTAAACACTTAATATACTTAGCTAGATGTTCTCTATGCACATCGTTTTACATTGGTAAAATGAATCGCATGTTAAAACAGCGCATTCGTGAACATTTATATCAAATACGCATTAAATCTGAGGTAAATGCGTTATCAAAACATATATTAGAAACCAATGATAGACATAATTTCACCTTTTCAGTTCTACAAGTTTCAGAGCCATCCAATAGGTGGGGTGATATTAAAAATAGAACTGAGTCCTTAGAAGCCCAGTGGATTATTAGGACTAGGGCTCATATCCCCCCCCGGGACTTAATGATTGGGTTCCCCTGAAACCCATACTCAAGAATAGGAGACATAGGATTTGATATAGGTCCCACTACAATATATATATATATATAGGTGCACTTCTGTCCTTTGATTTCTAATATAGAAATAAAAATCCATTTTTTAGTACTTTTGATGTTTTAACATATGTTCACTTTTTATATACATTTATTGATATTCATATATATATATATATATATATATATAT
This sequence comes from Protopterus annectens, assembly GCF_019279795.1. Classification (NCBI taxonomy): domain Eukaryota; kingdom Metazoa; phylum Chordata; order Ceratodontiformes; family Protopteridae; genus Protopterus; species Protopterus annectens. The sequence continues at coordinate 900,853,034 of NC_056746.1, forward strand.
ATATATATATATATATTTTATAACAGTTTGTGATTAAATTTTGATGTTTTTAACAGTGTTTTTTAGATAGAACACACAGGTCTTTGTAGTATGCTGTTCACAATTAAATAATTGATTATTTAATTAGCTAGTGTAATTAATGGAACTAGTACATATTGGATGTGATGCTGAACAATGTTACTGGTTTGATAAAGCTTATTGCGAAAGCGCTCACCGAGGATCCAATAAACCTGTGTTTTCTTTTATTTGACTGGCTCTATCATTTACTGCGGACTACGAAAACTTTCTTTTGCATTTTTTGGTCTGAATAGACTTGAATTTCTGTGGTTTGTTGCACCTTATGGTTCTCTCATTACTTTTCATGAACTACGAACATTTAACTGGGTCTGAATAGATGTGAAAATCTATTGAACTGTGTTTCTGACAATACGCTTTTTTTTCTAACAATTCTCTTATGTGGAGTAACTACCAGCAGTACTTATTACTATTTACATATATATATATATATATATATATATATATATATAAGTAAATAAAGCAGGAGATAGGAGCCACGGCTATGTAGAATAACAGCTTCATTAGTAAAAGAGGTGAGCGCTTTCGTGGCACCAGAGCATTCACCTCTTTTAATAATAAACCTGTTATTCTACATAGCCGTGGCTGCTACCCCTTGCTTTGTTTTTTTCCTGTTCATTTCATTGTTGTTGGCGTTAACTCTTGCCAGTACCATTTGGTTTTTACTGCAGATATGTGTGTGTGTGTTTATATAAGGATCTAGGACACATGCTTGACTAGCATGTGTCCGAATCCCAAAACATCGAACACATACACGAAAACGCTTTAACATCGAAAAGCGCATCCGTGTAGGTGTAGTTAAAAAAAAAAAAAAAAAAAAGAAATCTACATTTCTGCAGGGAGGCTTCACCCCCCCCCCCCACTTTAATATTCTCACTCCAAGATCGCACTACAGTGGGGAAAAGGGAATTTTCCCTTACCTGCCCTGTAGTCC